>NC_048585.1:27806107-27811107 GCF_013265735.2 Oncorhynchus mykiss | reverse complement strand
ACGGTCTGTAATCCCGCTGACAGATTATAATGAGTTTTACAGTATTTTTTTACACAGATCTGTGCTCTGTTGCACCCCGAAAATGTCGCCCGGAGTTTCATGATGACGATGGTGATTATTTCCTGTCTGGGGCCTGAAGACTGCTCACCCTGTTTTTGGAGATCGTGGCACGGGGAGAAGCGGGAGTAAAGAATTCTCCCCATCTAAATGTGTCCTCAAAAAACCTGGCTTCCAGCGCATGTTGAAAATAGCCGATTTGCAATGTCGTAGAGGGGAGTTGTATGATCATTAAGTGTCTCTTTCCTTTATGTGTCGCTCTCTCTGGCTGTCTGTCTCTCTCTCTATTTCTCTCTCTTTCTCTTTCTCTTTTAATCACACAATTACACCTGTACCAATATACACACTCCCAGACAAACACGCACTTTGACTGCCGACAGAGTAGTCAGTGTAGTAGTAGTAGTGTGTTAACGTGTCAGGGAGTGAAAGGAGGAATAGAGGGGGTTTGATCGGTAGGTAGGGCTGTGGTGGAAACTGGAAAATGAATAGTTGAGACGTCTCAGAAGTTGAAAAACACATTCATCATCTTCATTACGCCGGGAAAACTAGCCAAGTCAGTGTAACGCATGCCCATCGCCAGCCCGAGAGACGCCAGGCCTGCATGCCACTGTTTGCCAAATGGCTAACTTTTATGCCCGCCTGTCATTGTGGCCCGTATCCCGTGGCTATGGTGGCTCCGAAGCCGAACAGAGAGGAAATGTTCAGGATTTTTTTTCTGGGGGAATTTGCAGAAGATAAATGAGAGGTTCCAGGTAAGTGAAAGAGTTTTTCATGTTTTTTTTTCTTTGCCTTCCTTCCAACGGACCCCAGTCCCACATTTGGCAAGGCTTGGACGTACCAAATAGTCTTTTTTTTCTGCCTTTAAAAAAATATATACTTCCATTTTTTTTGGGTGCAGAGAGACGTTCCTGAACGTTCCCGGAATGTTCCAAAGGGAGCCTGGCGGTGTCTGTCTGTCTGTCCGTAACGAGACAGTGATTTACAGACTCCCTTGTTTCTCCATAGCTCCTAAACAAGGTTTATCCCACCGAGTTGCAAAATCCGTGGCAAGCTAAAGCAGATTGGCAGATACACACTCTTTTTTCTTGTGTTACATTATACCAGTTAGTCAAAGTCTGTACATTTGCCCCCAGAAGGAGTTAAACCATTTCTGGAGTTGACTGAGTTCAGATGCATCTGAAATTAGGCAAGACACTGAACACAATACCTCAGGGTTCCTCAACTGAAGGCCCGTGGGCCAAATTTGTCCTGCGGGTGGTTTAATTTGGCCCTAAAAGTTTTCAGAGCAAAAAATATACATATTATTATTATTTTTTTATATATATTTTTTTCCATTGTTGGACATAAGACTGTAAAAACACAAGGAAATCAGCTTGAATTGATTTTAATTTAGCAAATCTGTTCCCAAGTATTCCCACCCATAATAGACGTGATGCAATTGTAAGCAAGGTTTGAAATGATTGTTTTAGTCAAATATTATATATGTTTGGGCTTCTTGCGGTCAATTTGCAGTCAATTTGCGGCTGAATCTAGTTGATGATCCCTGCAATCCCTGTTCTAACTGGAATTAAAACACACACATGCACACGCACACACACACACACACACACGCATGCACACGCACACACACGCACACGCACACACAGGCACACACAGGTCTTCTGTCATGTCACAAATAAACTCCTTTTCTGTGTGTTGTCATTCCTGCTGTACTAGAACACTGGAGAAGCCCTCTCTCTCTCCCCACAAACAGATCTCTACTATACAGTATCATCAGTGCTGTGTTCTCACAGAACTGCCTTCATTTTGTGCCCGTAACCTTTTCCTTTCCAGCCATGCGAGGACCAACGACATCCACGGAAGAAGTGGAAAACCTCCGAAAGAATGAAAGAAAGAGAGAAACCCTGTTCTCCTTCTCCCTCTGTCCCGTGTCTTTTTCTCTCTGGCGAGAGGAAAGGCTCCTCTGTGGTCTGAGTGTCCCAACTGCTCTCTCACTGGGCCCACCTTTGACCCACCTTTGTGTAGTGCTGTCTCTGGTGCTCCTCCTCTTCCTCCTCCTCCTTCTCCTCCTCCTCCTCTTCCTCCCTACCTACCTCCTCCTGCTTTCTGGTGATAGTTACTGATTGCCTGTCTTGTCTGAGCATCCATGTTCAAATTCAATTCAAAAAGGGTTAAATCCTTAATTAAGATTATAAAAGGGAATTCAATTAAAGACTCTGGGAGGGAACGAATAAAACAATGATACAGGATTAGAGTGAACATCTCAGTTGCAGCCTGGTCTAACGTTACATAGAGCTACCCACCCAAACCAAAAACAAACATCGCTCCAAACAACTCCCCCTCCTCCAACCTGCAATATGCCCCCCTCCCCCTATCAGTACAGTACAACGGCCTCAACAAGCAAACTAAATCCTGTTGCTGTGGCAACCCCCGAAACCCACGTCATCCACCCACCCCCACCCATCAGCACCTCCTCCCTCATCCACCTGTAGAGACAGGGACCAGTAACCCTGCCTGTTTCTCAATAACACCTCCGTCATGCCGTCATCCCAGCCAGCCGCATGCATTCTCAATCTGACACGCTCTCCGTGTCTTATCAGCCCGTCCGTCTGTCCTCACCATACCTCTGTCACTAATCTACGCAACCCTTCTGC
Organism: Oncorhynchus mykiss; assembly: GCF_013265735.2. Lineage (NCBI taxonomy): Eukaryota > Metazoa > Chordata > Actinopteri > Salmoniformes > Salmonidae > Oncorhynchus > Oncorhynchus mykiss. The sequence goes on along the minus strand of NC_048585.1, from coordinate 27,808,396 downwards.
CTGTCTGTGTTTCTGTCTGTCCGGCTGCATGGGAGATCCTACTGTTCTACATTTGTTTTTTGTTCAGATTTGTATTTTCTTTCATTTTCCCCCTCCTTGAATTGCGGTAACATTAATAGCAACCAACTCTTGTCCTCCTGTTTTCTTACAGTGCATCGTTACTGGTTACCGTTACTGTTCCCCTCTTAGCTGTAGTGTACTGCTATGGATTCATTCCTCCCTCTCTTCAGTGATTATTTCCTGTGTAAGTTCTGCTGCAGTCTAAACAACCCCCCTCAGAAGGCCTCCTCTAAACTGGCCTTAGAACTGCTGATTCCTTATAGCCCCTTAGGAGAGTCCTGGAGTCCTCTCTTCTCCCCCTCCTCCTCCTCCTCACCCTTTCTTACACAACCACCCACTCACACACACACGTGCACACACCCTCGCACTCAAGCATGCACACGCTCACAAGCACTCACATCCATACACCAGCACGTAATTGCACAGTCACCCATATACACACACGCACAGTCACCCATATACAGACGCACAGTCACCCATATAGACATGCACAGTCACCCATATACACACGCACAGACAGGCACAAACACACACGCACATACATGCACATACGCACTCATACACACACACACACCAAACCGTTAGTTGAGAGACAGAAAGCCTCCATTCATTTGTGAACACTGCTTCAGAGAGTCCTTCACTTTGTCTACCAAACCTTCCCAAACTAACTGCCTGAGAAAGACCAGTAACGGGCCAAGCCAGGGGTGACCGGGGCGGGGGGGGAAGGGGGGCTTTAGTTACCCCTTCCTCACCAAAATCCCCCTCCATAGGACTTTGTACATCAAAGACAGTCCTAGTTCCATTGTACTGAGTGGCAGTGCCCTGGCCTGTCCCCCCATTCAGTTCTTCAGAGAGAGATGCTCATTCAGAGCCTAATGACTCTGACGTCCCAGTGAAAGACTCCCTCTCTTCCCAAGGCCCAGTAGAGCTCCTCACCACCCCAGCCCATCCACTCTAACACAGCGTTTGCTCATGCATATCTGTGTATGCTCAGCTGCATATCTGCATGTTCATCTTAACCGTAACCCCATCCCCGACCTTTCCCCTCTCCCTTCTCACCCCCCCAGCTTGGGAACATGGTTTCCAGCGTTGACTGTTAAAGCCAGTTGTGATGTGTTCCATAGACAAACAGGCAACCAGCGCTGCCCCCAGACGACCTCCTTCTCCTCTCCTCTATGCATGCCCTCACCATCGCCCCCCTCCCCACTAGTCCCCAACCCCATTTATTGACGGGTGTTCCTCCTCCCATTTACTTCTCCCATTGTGGCCCACGATGGGACGGGATTTCCTCTCTCTTCTTCTCTCGCTCATCCCTTCATTTTGTAATTCTGAAGTCCTTGTAGTTGCTCCCTCCCTCTGTAGTGTCTGTTGGATCTGGTGGCTAGCATAGCCTCTTACCCGTTGGCGTCACCCTCTCCCTTTCTTCTGTTGTCATCCTCACCCCCCTGCTTCTTACCCAACACTCATGCAGCTTGTCTTGGACATGTTTGCTCATCCTTCCCTCTACTCCTCCTTCCTCTCCTCCTCCCCCTCTTCCTCCTTTTCGGATGTGAGGGAATCATTGCTGAGTGTGTGTGGCCGTTTGATATGGAAGACAGGAACAGCAACGGCTACAACATCAACGTCAACCAACTCCCCCACACCCCCTGCTAAATTATATTTTTATTTGAACTTCTATTTTTGTCCCTTACCCCCACCCTTACCCTCATTTCAACTTTTTTTTTTTGCTATCTGGGACTTTTTGGATTTGTTTCTGGGATTAACACTCTAACAGGGATTTTGGCGCTTTTTCATGGCTTCTTGCTTCTTGGCTTTGGTTTTGCTCAAACGCCAAGAGGGGCTGACTTGACGTCTCGGGCGGCAGCGGGCGGTGGACATTGAGCTTCTCATTAACCTTACTGCTCACTGTTTGTCACTTGTGTTTTAGAGAGAGATGAGGCTGCAATTGAGAGCTCTGAGTTCAATGCCACGTCAGTAGCTGATGTGGACAAGCGGGTGAAACGGCGGCTTCTTATGGGTAACTCTTTTCTTCCTCTTTCTATGTGTTGCCATGGCGCTTGTGCTTGTATCCTCCCCTTTCCTCTCTCTCTCTCAATTTTGTATTTTTATTTTTATGAAAGTCCTTGGTACCCTCTATGTCCACCCACAAGGTCCCCAGTCTGTTGGTAAACTTTTCCAACTCCTGCTCCCACCTCTCCCCATCGCCCGTCTCGGCAGAAGATACATGTT
>NC_048585.1:27726107-27801107 GCF_013265735.2 Oncorhynchus mykiss | reverse complement strand
GAGTGGAGGCTGTTATAGCAGCAAAGGGTGGACCAACTCCATATTATTGACCATGATTTTGGAATGAGCTGTTCGACGACCAGGTGTCCACATACTTTTGGTCATGTAGTGTACCAGGAGTATAGAGTATCTCTCCTTCCCCTATTCCCTCTGTTTTCCTTTTCTAGGAATCAGGTTCAGTACCCCAAAAAGGTATCTGCAGTTCTATGAAACACACCAGCAGCCTCATTGAAGTAGAGCCTTTTTGGCACTGACAGGTTCCCCGGTGGTGGTAGAAACTGGCGACCATGCTGGCTCTCACAGCACCCACCTGCCGTTTGCTTTTGCTGCAAACAGACGGCCATGTCGGATCAGCCCGATGATGAGATGCCGTCAGTCCGTGACACTGCAGTCATTGACAGTATTATGCTAATGCTGTGACCTCTAGAGCCGGGCATGTTAGCTAGCCTGTCTGAAAGTGTTTATCTTCTCCCCTCCTCCCTTAAAGCGAGCACAGAACCTCTTTGCATTTAATGAGCTGGGAATAGGTGCCAGAGAGACAAGTGCACCATCTTTCATTTGCATACAGGTCCATGTCCAAATAGCCAGGGCCATTTCAGTGTCTTCTGTCACCTTTCAAGGGATAGTTTGGGATTTTGGCTGAACTCGTGGATACCATTTTTATGCCTCTGTGTCCAGTATGAAGGAAGTTAGAGGTAGTTTTGCGAGCCAATGCTAACTAGCATTATCACTAGCTGTACCCAAAGACTTCCAGTCTTTGTGCTAAGCTAGAAAGTAAGTTTCTTTCCCAGGACATATCAGAAGCCTGCCAGACCCAAATAGTTAATCTGAAATGTTTCTTTTTGAAATATAGTAGCCTATTATTGAGCCCCGTTCGAATAACAGTGTACCGTTTCACCGTCCTCAGCAGTTTCTGACACCCATTGGGGATTAGTGAGCTCAGCTTTCCTAAAGCAACATTGGGCTGCGCAGGTAAAGTGGAGATGCCATTAGGTGCTGTTTGTTTTGGGATTAGCTCAGGCAATATTCACAAGTCAGAGCAAACCTTATCTTCGCCACATACAAGAAAACTTTTCCTGGAGTCAAAATACACACATTCGGTCCTAAGTACTACTACTCGATCCCACCACTGACTATATTATAGACTCTCGTGTTTTCTCTACTTCACCTTCAGTATCGTTTTTGACTAAATGTTGACGTTTTTTGGAAACAAGGCACACCTGTCTTAACTCGGCTACTGAGTTCCTCTCCTTATATATTGCCCATTATTCTCCTGTGTATGTTTGGTAGAAATCTGTCTTTCTCTCATTTAGTCTGCTAGGTGTTCCAATCAATGATGTTCAACAGAATTTATAGAGTTTATAGTCGGTCTGTAACATGTTGTCGTTCCAACTGTGTTCCGTCTCATAACCTGTCACTGGTCTGATGGATAACCACAATGTCTTGACACGGGCTTAGTATTGTGGAAATGAAGTCTGAATGGGTATGATGGAATAGCCAAATGCCCTGAGTACACGACGTCACCCTGTTGTGTGTTTCCCCATTGTATGCAGCCTCTTCTCAACCCACCCGTCATATCTTCGCTGTCTACTGTTTCTCTCTTTAGACTCCGTTCTGCTCTTTAGATATGCGTGCCAGTCAGTAGGTTAACACCCCTCCCCTGCCCTCCCCGCCCCTCCTCTCTTTTCTCCCACTGTATATTTTTGTTTCACCTAGAAACCTGTGCGGTGAACAATGGCGGCTGTGACCGGACGTGCAAGGACACGGCTACAGGGGTCCGCTGCAGCTGCCCTGTGGGATTCACCCTGCAGCCAGACGGCAAGACCTGCAAAGGTCAGTGTATAGGTGTGTGTGTGTGTGGCCGTGTGGCCCTACTGTCCCCTCTCCTCTATCTTCTTTACTTCCCTCTCTCTCTCTCTCTCTCTCTCTCTCTCTCTCTCTCTCTCTCTCTCCATGTGATGGGCGGCTTTAACTCATGCCTTGATAGCACCCAACCCTTTAGTGTGCTCGTTTCATCTTGAAAACACACTCCTAGTGCTGTTAAGAATGAAGACTCATTCTGTATCAGCACTCAACCCTATTTTGCCATTATAACGCTATATGGGCAAGTTATGTGGTATTGAACGTTACTGAGTTGAGAGGATCCTTTGCGGAGGTGGTCCAGGGGTCTGGTATCTGTGGCTGGTATGAGTGGTATCTGAGTGATCTTGGGCCAAGACCAACCAACCCTGCGTCGCGAAGTTCACTTCGCCTCCTCGCGTGGAGCAGAGAGAGGCTCCGGTCTCCGGCGCGGTCACTGGCAGTGCTGCTGTTGTTGATATTGCCGCTAAGTGTTTCCACTTCCCAAATTCCGCCCGTGACGTCAAAGGCAGTGGCCGAGGCCCTACCGGGCTGCCACATAGACACAGTGAAATGGATTATTTTAGCGGATAGTTGATTGAGGCTTGTCCCTAAACAAACAGGGGGCGGTTGATGTTTCTGACCCCAGGGTCACCCTAATGGAAAATACAGTGCTTTCGTGTAGAGTGGTGTTGTTGATTTGTATCAGGGATCATTGATAGGGCTGAGGAACAGCTACACTGTGGTCTGGCTTGCATGAGACACACTTGGGTGCATCTCAAGAGCATAGTGGCTACTTTCTATCCTCATCTCCTAATCTCCGTTCCTTCATCTGCCCTGATCTGAAGAAGAGACTGGGGAAGAGAAAACAAAAAGTTTTCCTCAGGCTGTTGAGTTGAGTTGGTTCACATCAGAATAGTTGAAGATCTACACTGAGGGTGTGGGGAGTGCTGTTACTTCGTTGCTCAACCCAACTCTGCCCACATGTGACAAGACACGTTTGAGGAGGGGAACTGCTATAGGAGTCGCCATAGCAATGCCTTGAAGGTTACATGGCGGCGACTCTTTATGTCCAATGTTGTGTGTGTGTGTGTACCTGTGTGACCAAGTGTGTGTGTGTGCGTGTGTGTGTACCTGTGTGACCAAGTGTGTGTGTGTGTGTGTACCTGTGTGACCAAGTGTGTGTGTGTGTGTGTGTACCTGTGTGACCAAGTGTGTGTGTGTGTGTGTGTGTGTGTGTGTGTGTAACTGTGTGACCAAGTTTGTGTGTGTGCGTGTGCGCGTGTGTGTGTGTGTGTGTGTGTATTTCGTGTCAAGAAGTTTGAGAATGTGGCATGTAAGTGTGTGAAATACTGGAGCCGGTGCTGTCTGGCTGGCAGGCAAATTTCAGCTGTTTGAACAGTGAGGCCCACGCTGCACTGTCTCTCTCTTTTCCTCTCACACACATATAGTACACACACACACTCACACAGACTGACACAGCGCCACCCAGCTGTATAGTGGGGAGATACATCAGAGGGGGGTTACAGAGAGCATTACTACCTAACAGCATCCGTCATCTCCAGCAAAGAGAGGAGGCATATCGTTCATTCAGTTTGGACACATCATATCAGACACACCATTATGGTCATTGAAACCTGTTGATAATGATATATCGTAGAATCCTCATGGGCACGTCATTGTCTGCTAACAAGGTTAGCTGTGACTGGAAGGGTCCAGCCCTGCGTTGGTTGCAGTGTGAGAAAACATATAGTCTCTCTGTCGCTCCAATGTCAAGTTCAAACCCCAGCAGCTTGTGTGGACAACTTCCACTCCCATCTGTCTCCCGTCTGTCTCCCGTCTGTGATCCGTCTGTGTCCCGTCTGTCTCCCGTCTGTGATCCGTCTGTCTCCCGTCTGTCTCCCTTCTGTCTCCCGTCTGTCTCCCCGTCTGTCTCCCCGTCTGTCTCCCGTCTGTCTCGGCCTTGTGCGCTTAACAGGACAACCAAGCTTTTATGGTGCAGGAAAATGAAAAGTTAGCCTCTCGTGTTTTCCGGGGGCCAGTTGAGTAGAGAAGATGGATAGGGCTGCAGTCCGGCTGTGTACCGCCCAGATAATGTGGCTGAGTTAGGCCCCTGGGCTCCATAAATCCACTAGTGTTTGACCTGATCTGAGCTGGAGCTGTGAGACAGCACAGACAGCACCACATCCATCACCCATCACCATCCATCAGCTGGGCATGAAGGGTGGAGGGATGGAGCAGGAAAACATGGAGGGAGCCATCTGCCGCTGACTGCAAACACACACACACACACACACACACACACACACACACACACACACACACACACACACACACACACACACACACACACACACCTACTTACATGATAGACATACACATGAAGGCACGGTGCATGTACACACATGCAATCAATACACACATCCACACTGAATACACAGGCACTCAAGCATATCAAGACTGGACTCACCCACCTCAACTATAAACTCTGAACTTCTCTCCAGTCTCCAGCCAGCATTACTTCAGTCTGTCTCTGTCCGGGACAGATCATCTCTCCCTGAGCCCAGTCAGTCAGCCAGGGGTTTTATTGACATTATATTCAGACCATTTAGACTGCCTGTCTGTCTCATGCTCCCTAATGTCCACTGGGGCTTGGCCACATGTACTACTCCCCTGGCCTTGTCTCCATGCTGCCCCCTGCATGGACCAAAGCTTCCTGTAACCTTGGCAACGGCACACACAGATCTCCTGATCTGTGACAGATGAAATGGGCTGATAGGGTCTTGGCTAAGCTAGCCGATATCACAGCTGAGCTGACCCATAAGGAGTGTAGTGTGTGACTGTGCTCTACTGTGTAATGAATCATATCAAATCAAACTTAATTTCCCACATGCGCAAAAGTGTAGACTTTACTGTGAAACGCTTACTTACAAGCCCTTAACAAACAGTGCAGTTCAAGAAGGAAAAAAAAGATTTACCAAGTGGACTAAAATAAAAAGTTAAAAAGTAAATAAGAATAACAATAACGAGTAAGAGTAAGAATAACAATAACGTGGCTATATACAGGGGGCACCAGTACCCAGTCAGTGTGCAGGGGTACAGGCTAGTTGAGGTAATCTGTACATGTAGGTGGGGGCAAAGTGACTATGCATAGATAACAAACAAACCGCGAGTAGCAGTAGTGTACAGGGGGGGTCAATGTAAATTGTCTGGTGACGATTTTTATGAATTGTTCAGCAGTCTAATGGCTTGGGAGTAGAAGCTGTTGAGGAGCCTTTTGGTCCTAGACTTGGCGCTCTGGTACCGCTTGCCGTGCAGTAGCAGATAAAACAGTGGGTTACTTGGGTGACTGGTGTCTTTTATGGGCTTTCCTCTGACACCGCCTAGTATATAGGTCCTGGATGGCAGGGAGCTTGGCCCCAGTGATGTACTGGGCCGTCCCCACTACCCTCTGTAGCGCCTTACGGTCAGATACCGAGCAGTTGCCATACCAGGCGGTGATGCAACTGGTCAGCATGCTCTCGATGGTGCAGCTGTAGAACATTTTGAGGATCTGGGGACCCATTCCAAATCTTTTCAGTCTCCTGAGGGGGAAAAAGGTTTTGTCGTGCCCTCTTCACGACTGTCTTGGTATGTTTGAACCATCATAGATCGTTGGTGATGTGGACACTAAGGAACTTGAAACTCTCGACCCTCTCCACGACAGTCCCGTCGATGTTCATGGGGGCCTGTTCAGCCCGCCTTTTCCCGTAGTTCAGCTCCTTTGTTATGTGTTATAGCATATTGGATTGTGCCAGTGGTGTGTTGTAATTTGCAGATAGGCCCAGGGGGTAGAGGTGTTTTATAGCATAGAGATAGTGGGTAGTGATGTGCTGTTAATGTAGATAGAGTATTGTAGACAGCAGTTTGTGGTTTTGTGGGGTTAGTAGTTAGTGGGGAGGTACATGTCATGCTGTGAGGTACTGTAGGCCGAGCCCTCTGTCTCTCTGCTCTGTCCCCCCCCCCTAACATAATCATTTCAATATAAACTATTTAGGGCATGTTTAAATCCCAGGCGTCTGATAAACAGCCTTTCATCTGCGCTGACAGACGAGACGGTTCCCTCGCTCCGTGATGACAGACGCGCCAATGGAAGGAGGCGTTTTCATCACAGGGCTCTCCTGCGGACGGAGGGAGAGACGGAGGGAAGAGAGGGAGAGGCGGAAGGAGAGAGGGAGAAGAGAAGTGATTTTGTGAACAGTTTCCAGATGTTTGATTAGAAGGTGCATGTCGGGGGGTGGATGAGTTATGTGTGCATGTGTTTGTGTGTGTGTGTGTGTTTACACATTTTCATTGTGTGTGAGTGAGTGAGTGAGTGAGTGAGTGAGTGAGTGAGTGAGTGAGTGAGTGAGTGAGTGAGTGAGTGAGTGAGTGAGTGAGTGTGTGTGGTTGGTGCAGGGAGACTGAGCTGCTCAGTTGTACAGTGTGTGTATGGACATGTCTTCACTGGCCTGCATTCCACTCCCCAGTACCAGCGAACGCCTGAACACACACACACACACACACACACACACACACACACACATCCTGTAATCCAGTCAAAGAGCCATTACTGTAGTCACTTAACACAGACAAGGAGAAACCAGGTGATAGGCTACAAGCTCGTTGGGTTATAAGGGGACATACTTTATGTGGCTCAGCCAATCTCAGTAAATGAACTGTATCATAGTCAGCAACACCTTTGATTCTCACCCTCACTTTCCCACCTACCGCTCCCACTAGCTTTATTGTCATAGTTTCACTATCACTTTGTGCCCTCAAGAGACTGGAAGCTACTGTACGGAGTCGCTTCCCCATAAACCATCACTCGTCCAGACAGAAAGCCTCCAGAAAGTACCAATGCTCTCAACAGCCCACGGTATTAACATGTCAGGCCCAGTAATCTCCACAATAACACTCCTATCTCCATCACCTTACATGACTCTGGCCCAGCTCCGGCCCTCAACCGTTCCGGCTCTCTCTCCGTCTGGCCGGCGTCGGCCCTGCCTGCTGTTTTATTTTACAGTTGTGTTGCTCTTTACAGGAGTTGCTCTTGGCCCAGATGCAGCCCATAGAGCCTCTGTTATTAGACGGAGGAGAGTCTTTAGGGACAAAGCAAACAGAGTGGGCTGTTTAAGTCCTCTGATAAATACCCGGCCGGCTCTGGCCCGGGCCGCCCGTCGTCTCCCACATTAGCAGCCTGAGGTGGTCACACTGAGGTAAACGCTGCTTTTTATGAACAGTAGATCCCCCTTCTCCCGTCCCCAAATTATTTGGACAAGTTCAGGTTTCCTCAAATGAATAGCTTTTTACTGTAAATATTTTGTAAAACTACACAGTTTTCCCGAGGTGTGTACCAAGGCTACGCGAGCGCTCAGAGATAAGCCTGCAGCAGCAGCCAAAGAGCTTCCACATTCCTCATCTCTCTCTCACTCTCACTCTCTCTCCAATGGTTTTTATCCCCGATGACTGCAGTTTATGTTACAATACAAATGTTCTTTCTTCTTCTCTTTCTTTCTTTCTTCCTTTCTTTCTTTCTTTCTTTCTTTCTTTCTGTCTTGTTTGCTGCCTCTCCCTCTTTCCGTTCTCTATCTCCTATCTTTGTCTTCTGAGAGGACTTTTATCGACTCACAAGCATCTTATGCAACAATGACCTTCCCAGTTGATCCCTCTGTTCTACTTACTGTATTGAGGTCAAGGGCCAGAGGTCAACGTTCAGCCATATTCTCATTACCGGTCGATTATTTATCCTACACTGTTGTTCATTTCAATCGATCCTAATCGTCTGTTGAACCCCAAACCACCGTCACAAGGCTTTTCCTCTGCATCAGCTCAGGGCTCAGGTTAACTTAGCAATAACTTAGCAGTAAATAAAGGTTAAATAAAAATGAACTTAGCCGTAACACTGTGTTCTGTTCTCATATCTCATATAGTGCAAAAAATCCTAGTGCTGCCTTGGGCCCACAACCTCCTATCCTAAGAGGAGCAAGGAGCAGTAAGCCAGTGCGTTTGTTTCTCTTAGCCCAGGTGGATGTTAGCCCTTCCCATTTGGCCCTCAGCCTTCCCAGCAGCAGCAGTGTGCCCAGCCAGCCAGTCAGTCAGACAGTTAGCCAGTCAGTCAATTAACCAGTCAGTTAGCCAGTTAGTCAGCCAGCCAGTAGACAATAAGCCAGTCAGTCAGCCAGTAGACAGTCAGCCAGTAGACAGTCAGCCAGTAGAAAGTCAGCCAGTAGACAGTCAGACAGTCAGTTAGACAGTAGACAGTAGCCAGCCAGTCATCCAGTAGATTGTCAGTACCCAGTCAGCCAGCCAACCAACCAGCCAGTCAGTCAGTCAGTCATACATCCAGTCTGCCAGCTAGTCAGCCAGTAAGCCAGCCAGTAGACAGTTAGCCAGTCAGCCAGCCAGTAGACAGTCGACCAGCCAGTCAGTCAACCAGCCATTCAAGCAGATGGCTGTAATAGATGGTAATGAGCTGCTATTGGCTGGTTATCTTCAGGGAGCAGCAGGGCTCAGAATGGACCTATTGATCGCAGATGAAGCAGGGTATCGATCGAACCGGTGGTAAATGTCAAACAGGGATGGGAGATTGATGGAAGATGGTGTGGGTGTGTGTTTGTCTGTCTGTGTGTGTGTGCGTGTGTGTATGCGTTGACAGATGACACCCCTGTTCTCACACCCAGACACTTAGAGAGATTCAAATGATTTTGAGAACGGAAGAAAGATGGAGATGGGAACAAAAAAGAGATATCTAAAATGAGAGGCAGATACAAGAGATAAGGGGAGAGTGAGAGATAGAGCAGTGGACATAGAGAGTGGAAGATTGAATGAGTGAGAGAGTGAGTGACTGAGAAGGTTGGAACATAGAGACATCCCCATTCCTGCTCCGCTCCGTTCGTTGCTCTCATTTCCTTTCCATCCCTCTTTCCCTCCCCAGGTCTCCCCTACCACCTCTCCCCTCCCTGAGTGAGGTCCTCATTATGGTACATCATATGTAGGAGAGCCTTAATGAGCTATTCCGTCGTTAATAGAGGCCTAACTACCAGCTGGCCCCTGGCAGCCCAGATGTGTGTGCAATGCAATCACAGAGTGCTCTCTCAATTCAATTTCAATTCTAGGGCTTTATTGGTATGGGAAACATATGTTAACATTGCCAAATCAAGTGAAGTAAATTATAAACAAAAGCGAAATAAACAATAATTTAAAAAACAGTAAACATTACACTCACAGAAGTTCCAAAATAATAAAGACATTTGAAATGTCATATTATGTCTATATATAGTGTTGTAACGATGTGCAAATAGTAAATAAATACATGAATATAAATATGGAAAATAAATCAATATTGTACTTACAATGGGGTTTGTTCTTCACTGGTTGCCCTTTTCTTGTGGCAACAGGTCACAAATCTTGCTGCTGTGATGGCACACTGTGGAATTTCACCCAGTAGATATGGGAGTTTATCAAAATTGGGTTTGTTTCGTATTCTTTGTGGATCTGTGTTATCTGAGGGAAATATGTGTCTCTAATATGGTCATACATTGGGCAGGAGGTTAGGAAGTGCAGCTCAGTTTCCACCTCATTTTGTGGGCAGTGAGCACATAGCCTGTCTTCTCTTGGGAGCCAGGTCTGCCTACGACAGTCTTTCTCAATAGCAAGGCTATGCTCACTGAGTCTGTAGATAGTCAAAGCTTTCTTTAAGTTTGGGTCAGTCACAGTAGTCAGGTATTCTGCCACTGTGTACTCTCTGTTTAGGGCCAAATAGCATTCTAGTTTGCTTTGTGTCAAGTCATTATATTTTTGTTTTCTCAAGATTTGTTTGGGTCTAATTGTGTTGCTGCCCTGGGGTTCTGTGGGGTCTGTTTGTGTTTGTGAACAGAGCCCCAGGACCAGCTTGCTTAGGTGACTCTTCTCCAGGTTAATCTTTCTGTAGGTGATGGCTTTGGGAATCTCTTCCTTTTAGGTGGTCTCTCTCTGTCTCCATCTCCCTCCATTGAAGAGGACAGATCACCTGACTACTCCATCTCTTCCTCTCTGTCCCACTCCCACTCCCCTGTCTCACTTCCCACTCCCTGTCTCACTTCCCACTCCCTGTCTCACTTCCCACCCCCCTGTCTCATTTCCCACTCCCTGTCTCACTTCCCACTCCTTGTCTCACTTCCCACTCCCCTGTCTCACTTCCCACTCCCTGTCTCACTTCCCACTCCCTGTCTCACTTCCCACTCCCTGTCTCACTTCCCACTCCCCTGTGTCACTTCCCACACCCCTGTCTCACTTCCCACTCCCTGTCTCACTTCCCACTCCCTGTCTCACTTCCCACCCCCCTGTCTCACTTCCCACTCCCTGTCTCACTTCCCACTCCCTGTCTCACTTCCCACCCCCTGTCTCACTTCCCGCTCCCCTGTCTCACTTTCCACTCTCCTGTCTCCTTCCCACTCCCCTGTCTCCTTCCCACTCCCCTGTCTCCTTCCCACTCCCTTGTCTCACTTCCCACTCCCCCGTCTCACTTCCCACTCCCCTGTCTCCTTCCCACTCCCCTGTCTCACTTTCCACTCCCCTGTCTCACGTCATACTCCCCTGTCTCACTTCCCACTCCCCTGTCTCCTTCCTACTCCCCTGTCTCACTTCCCACTCCCCTGTCTCACTTCCCACTCCCCTGTCTCCTTCCCACTCCCCTGTCTCACTTCCCACTCCTCTTTCTCCTTCCCACTCCCCTGTCTCCTTCCCCCCTCCTGTCACTCTGCCTTTCTCACTCTTTGTTTCAATTCAATTCAAGGGGCTTTATTGACATGGGAAACATGTGTTAACATTGCCAAAGCAAGTGAGGTAGGTAATATACCAAAGTGAAATAAACAATACAAATTAACATTAAACATTACATATACAGAAGTTTCAAAACAATAAAGACATTACAAATGTCATATTATGTATATATATAGTGTTGTAACAATGTACAAATGGTTAAAGTACACAAGTGAAAATAAATAAGCATAAATAAGGGTTGTATTTACAATGGTGTTTGTTCTTCACTGGTTGCCCTTTTCTTGTAGCAACAGGTCACAAATATTGCCACTGTGATGGCACACTGTGGGATTTTACCCAGTAGATATGGGAGTTTATCAAATTTGGGTTTGTTTTCGAATTCTTTGTGGATCTGTGTAATCTGAGGGAAATATGTGTCTCTAATATGGTCATACATTGGGCAGGAGGTTAGGAAGTGCAGCTCAGTTTCCACCTCATTTTGTCTCCTCTTGAGAGCCAGGTCTGCCTACGGTGGCCTCTCTCAATAGCAAGGCTATGCTCACTGAGTCTGTAGATAGTCAAAGCTTTCCTTAGGTTTGTGTCAGTCACAGTGGTCAGGAATTCTGCCACTGTGTTCTCTCTGTTTACGGCCAAATAGCAATGCGTCAAGTAATTATCTTTTTGTTTTCTCATGATTTGGTTGGGTCTAATTGTGTTGCTGTCCTGGGGCTTTGTGGGGTGTGTTTGTGTTTGTGTTTGTGAACAGAGCCCCAGAACCAGCTTGCTTAGGGGACTCTTCTCCAGGTTAATTTCTCTGTAGGTGATGGCTTTGTTATGGAAGGTTTGGGAATCGCTTCCTTTTAGATGGTTGTAGAATTTAACGGCTCTTTTCTGGATTTTGATAATTAGTGGGTATCGGCCTAATTCTGCTCTGCATGCATTATTTGGTGTTCTACGTTGTACACAGAGGTTATTTTTGCAGAATTCTGTATGCAGAGTCTCAGTTTGGTGTTTTTCCCAATTTGTGAAATCTTGGTTGGTGAGCGGACCCCAGACTTTACAACCATAAAGGGCAATGGCCTGACTGATTCTAGTATTTTTAGCAAGATCCTAATTGGTATGTTGAATTTTATGTTCCTTTTGATGGCATAGAATGCCCTTCTTGCCTTGTCTCTCAGATCGTTCACAGCTTTGTGGAAGTTACCTGTGGCACTGATGTTTAGGCCAAGGTATGTATAGTTTATTGTGTGCTCAAGGGCAACCGTGTCTAGATGGAATTTGTGTTTGTGGTCCTGGAGACTGGACCTTTTTTGGAACACCATTATTTTGGTCTTACTGAGATTTACTGTCAGGGCCCAGGTCTGGCAGAATCTGTGCATAAGATCTAGGCGCTGCTGTAGGCCCTCCTTGGTTGGGGACAGAAGCACCAGATCATCAGCAAACAGTACACATTTGACTTCACATTTTGATAGGGTGAGGCCAGGTGCTGCATACTTTTCTAGTGTCCGCGCCAATTCATTGATATATATGTTGAAGAGGGTGGGGCTTAAGCTGCATCCCTGTCTCACCCCAAGGCCCTGTGGGAAGAAATGTGTGTGTTTTTTGCCCATTTTAACCGCACACTTGTTGTTTGTGTACATAGATTTTATAATGTCATATGTTTTACCCCCAACAACCACTTTCCATCAATTTGTATAGCAGACCTTCATGCCAAATTGAGTCGAATGCTTTTTTGAAATCAACAAAGCATGAGAAGACTTTGCCTTTGTTTTGGTTTGTTTGGTTGTCAATTAGGGTGTGCAGGGTGAATACATGGTCTGTTGTACGGTAATTTGGTAAAAAGCCAATTTGACATTTGCTCAGTACATTGTTTTCATTGAGGAACTGTACGAGTCTGCTGTTAATGATAATGCAGAGGATTTTCCCAAGGTTGTTGTTGACGCACATGTTTCTCCTCTCTCTCTCTCTTTCTTTCTCTCTTTCTCTCTCTCTCACACTTTTTCTATATCTCCCTCTCACACACACAGACATACACACTCCCTCTCTCATTTGCACCCACAATTTCTCTCTCACACACACAGTGTTTTATAATTTTAAGATGTGTGGATGCTTAATGTTTTTATTTAAGATTGAAGCTTATTTAAGGGCTATTACAGGTAATTATATAGGACATTATTGGGCTCAGGCTTCCACCGAGTGGCCATTAAGTGTGGGGAAATGTGGTGGCTATGCTATGCCAGTGGTTATGGCTGCCAGACTTACTGAATAATTAGGGATCTTTGTCTGTGTTGGGGAAGTTTGGGCTGGGTAGGATGAGGGCGATATTGTTATACCTTCTGTAGACTTGTCTGGGATGGGGGCAATTGGCATCTGAGGGACAGCGGGGGATATGTGTGTGTGTATGTGCATGTGCATGTGTGTGTGTGTGAGAGAGAGATGTGGAGAGAGAGAGAAATGTGGAGAGAGAGGGGGGGTTCACTCTTAGAAAAAAGGGTTCCAAAAGGGTTCTTCGGCTGTCCCCATAGGATAATCCTTTTTGGTTCCAGGTAGAACCCTTTTGGGTTCCATGTAGAACCCTAGGTTATAGACAGCACCTTTTTTTCTTAGAATGTAGAGAGAGGGAGAGAAAGAGAGAGCGAATGTGTGAGAGGGAGAGAAGATCCCCTCTAGGGAGAAAGGTAGCCATCCTTTCTATAGAGATGAGATCGGCTGTCGGCATGCCAAGGAAACGGAACTGGGAAATAGCCATGATTGATTTAAAAGAGAGACAAGAGGAAGAAATTATCAGAAAGTGGAGGAGATGGAAAGGGGGAGCAGAGAGGACAGAACAGAAAGAGGTCTTCTCTCTAAGAAAGCAATCATCAAAAAGCAAACGATGATGGAGGAGAGAAAGAAAGCAAGTGAATCTGTCAGTGTTGAGAGCTCAGTTTTTGATGAGGTCATTGCTTGAGAGCACAGCTTTTGATGAGGTCATTGCTTGAGAGCACAGCTTTTGATGAGGTCATTGCTTGAGAGCGCAGCTTTTGATGAGGTCATTTATTGAGAGCGCAGCTTTTGATGAGGTCATTTATTGAGAGCACAGCTTTTGATGAAGTCATTGCTTGAGAGCTCAGCTTTTGATGAGGTCATTGCTTGAGAGCACAGCTTTTGATGAGGTCATTGCTTGAGAGCTCAGCTTTTGATGAGGTCATTTATTGAGAGCGCAGCTTTTGATGAAGTCATTGCTTGAGAGCACAGCTTTTGATGAGGTCATTGCTTGAGAGCTCAGCTTTTGATGAGGTCATTTATTGAGAGCGCAGCTTTTGATGAAGTCATTGCTTGAGAGCTCAGCTTTTGATGAGGTCATTGCTTGAGAGCACAACTTTCAATGAGGTCGTCTATTCAGAGGGTCAGCCGTGAGCCAGTACTGAGATGAGCGTCCTTACCTCCAGAGTCTGAGGAAAGCCAGATGTAGGACAATCCCCTTAAAGGCTGTGGACAGTTGAACAAGTATTTAACTAGGCAAGTCAGTTAACAGCAAATTCTTGTTCCCCGGCCTACCGGGGCTGAATAATTTTATACGCCCAATTTCTCAGTTTTTAAATTTGTTAAAAAAGATAAATAAATGTATAAATGTCGTTCCACTTCATGATTGTGTCCCACTTGTTGTTGATTCTTCACAAAAAAATACAGTTTTATATCTTTATGTTTGAAGCCTGAAATGTGGCAAAAGGTTGCAAAGTTCAAGGGGGCCGAATACTTTCGCAAGGCACTGTACATTGTTATAGGAGAACACAGGCCCTGTCGTCTGAGGACTATTTTATTCTGATGTTCTTTTATATCACTCAACTGTATATATTTGTCTGACTTTATCTGACTTGGCTCATTACACAGTGGACTGGCTATTAAAGGTAACAATGGAGACATGCAATATCTGACTGCGCCTTGCCCACCGACTTCCCTTCTCCTCCTGTTTTTCTCTACCCCTTTCCATCTACCCTCTCTTTTTCTTCCACTCACCTCTCCCTCCTCTCCTCCTCTCCTTTCTCTCCCTTCCTCTCCTTTTCCTTCCTATCGTACCCTCTCCTCCTCTCCCCCTCCTCCCCTCCACTCCTCTCTTAGATGAGTCTTCGCTGTGGTGTCTTGCTTGGCTGACTCTCTGACTCAAAGGTTTAGGTGTTAATCCCCAGCCGTTTTCATCACTTAGAGCACCAATCAAAACGGTCTTAGCCCGTGTAATCTGCCGTGCTATTGCCCTCTTCCTCCTCCCTCCACTCTTCCACTTTCCTCTTCTTGTATTTCCCTTTCTCCCTCCTCCTCTTAATACTCCCTCCCTCCTTTACTTTCTTTTCTGTCTCTTCCTCCTCCCTCTACCCTTCCTCCTCCCTCTACCCTTCCTCCTCCCTCTACCCTTCCTCCTCCCTCTACCCTTCCACTTTCCTCCTTTCTACCCCTTACGTTTCTCCTCATCCACTACATCTACCTTCTTCCTCCTCCACTTTCTTTTCCATCTCTTCCTCCTCCCTCTACCCTTCCTCCTCCACTTTCTTTTCCATCTCTTCCTCCTCCCTCTACCCTTCCTCCTCCCTCTACCCTTCCTCCTCCCTCTACCCTTCCTCCTCCCTCTACCCTTCTTCTTCCCCTTACGTTTATCCTCGTCCACTACATCTACCTTCTTCCTCCTCCACTTCTTTTCCATCTCTTCCTCATCCTCATTTCCTTTCCTCCCTTGTTGAGTGTGGCATTGCCAGTCCTCTCAGGAGGGAAATATACCCAGTGACCCTCTCCAGGGTTCGGCTGAGGGCACATATTTAGAAAGAGGAAGGGGTGAGGAGAGAGAAGGGATGGGGTTAGGGGGGGATGCAGCGTGACATCAGATCCCACCAGGCTGGAGGGTTGGCACTGCATGCACAGCCCCAGGGGATCCGGCTCGCTTATTAATCCTGGTCTACGTCTCTGGATCGTCTCACACACCTGGGCCTTTATTCCACAGGGATTCAGGAAGACCTAGTCACATGGGCAGGAGGTGGGGGGAGGAGTGGTAGATGGAAGTTATGAGAAAGTCCATCAAACCCCTGGATGGTGTAAGCCTTTAGGGGTGAGGAGGGAGGGGTGGGTTCAATTATGTATTCATTCAACACCCCTCCCCCCTCGCTCTCTCTTTCTCTCCCTCGTTCTCTCTCTCTTTGTCTCACTCTCTCTTGCTCTCTCTCTCTCACTCTTTCTCTCTCTAGCTCTCTTTCTCTCACTATCTCTCTGTGTCTCTCCCCTCTTCTCTAAGTCCTTGCATGGTGGGCTAGTCAGTGTTGTGTACAGCAGTAGCAGCAGGCTGTTCCATTAGTTCCAGGTAAAGAGCGTGTCGTAGGATCTGACAGTAGAGGCTAGTGGAGGATCCCTCTCAACAAGCCCCCTGAGCCTGTACCATGCTGTCTGCTGCCGAGCGCCGTGAAGCTACCATTGCACTTGATACCATCACTCACACACAAGTGCACACAAACGCAAGAGCGTGCACACACATGCTCGCACACGTATACACACACACTGCCTGGCGCACACGCACACACACACACACACACAAAACGTGCGCACAGACACACATGCCAAGAGGAAGAGAAAGAGAGAGAAAGAAATCAATAGAATAATGAAACCGCATAAAGAAATGGTCTGGCAGCAGAAAAGAAACCACCGGTGAATGAGACTTCAGTCATTTTATCAGAGATCTGAACGAATGAAAAGAAAGAGGGAATGAATAAGAGAATGAAAGAGGCAGGTGAGGCCTTCAGGGAACAGCGATGGGACTCCCACAGGTTTGTTTGCTCTGGGATAATATCTTCCCGGTGTTGTGACAATACGTTTGTGACTGAGGGCGGCTACCCCACACTGACACCCAGGCACTGCGGTTAGGACTTGTTGTGTGGATGGAAACCTACTTTACCACCACAACGCAGCACGGCCCGTGTTCATGTTGTCTTTCAGGCCTGCCAACTCCTGGCTTCTTCCTGCTAGCACAAATAAGAGCATTAGGAAAACCCCCACTTCTCTCTGACTCCCCCTGTCTCACCCTTACTCTCACCCCGCCTGCCTCCCCCCCGTCCATAAAGACTCTTACAGAGGCTTAGAATAGATTTCCAAGGCATTAGTGAAGCCTTTTATTGGCCTGTTGTCTGCCAATTTGGAGATCTCCATCCCAGCATGGCAGTGGCTGTGTGGGAGAGACTGCTAAAGGGGGAACACTTTAGCACGGCATAGTTATGTGCTGTGTCTGTGTCTGTGTGTGTGTGTAAAAACTCTGTTCTCTTTGACCAGTATTGCCTATTGCCTTAGTGTACCTGTGACCTAATGCTCCGTCTCTTCCTCCTCTCCCCCCCATCCCTCTCTCCCTCTCTCCATACAGACATAGATGAATGCCAGGAGGCGTTCAATAACGGCGGCTGTGACCATTTCTGCAAAAACACAGTGGGCTCCTTTGAGTGCAGCTGCCAGAAGGGCCACAAGCTCCTCACTGACGAGCGCACCTGCCAGGGTGAGCTGCCCGCCTGACTGACGGCTGTCATACACTACTGTCTGATGACTGATGACGTTAAGACGGCCACCTTTGGAACCAGTGCCGTCACAGTGTCACGGAATAGGGACCGCAGGAATGGATATACTAGAATATGCGGTCGGCCTAGTAGTTTCTATCGTAAATCTCTACGGTAGTAACTCACTCATGTGCTTTATGTTCAGAGCAGGATCATACATAGAATCAAAACAGGGGTTGGCCTACAAATCATTCACCTGGAATGACATGCACAGATAGGCTTGTTATTACAATGGACTTGACATCCTTCAGTGGGTGTAATATACTGTCAGTTGTATTAAGGCATTCTGCTTCTCTCTTCCTATCTAATCCCTGGTTGTGTTTGGAGGACAAATGCAGATTCCTCTATACAAGTCACAGCAAGAGAGACAGGAGAGGCACACATCACAAATTATTTTATGAACAGCAACACCCTGCAGTGTTTTTGTCCCCGAACCAAAAACACCAAACAACTCTATCCCAGTGTGTGTGTGTGTGTGTGTGTGTGTGTCATATTAAACATCAACACTGTCATATTAAACACAAAAAGAACTGCCAACAAACAGTTTACACAACTCCATACACGCCAATAACACACTCAACTTGGGTGTGTGCTGATGGGAGGAACACACACACACACACACACTGACACGCTCCTTCCACCCATCGGCTTTACCTGACTGTAAAACTAAGCTTCCAGTCTCCAAAAACACGCGTTGTTCCATCTGCTAACAAGTGGTATTTTTGTTCTGATTTTTATTTTTAACTTTTATTTATTTAATGTTTTAATTCTTTCCATGCTGGTAAGCTCTTCCAGGGAAAATAGCTCCTGGTAATACGTGTCTGAGAAGAGCTACAGCTATGCCAGGCTCCTCCTGAGAGAGAAAGTGGAGGGGGAGACAGATACAGAGAGAGAGAGAGAGAGTCTTTCGACTTACCCCTATGCCTGTACAAGGGCAGGGGTGATGGAGAATGGGGCAATAATCACCCGGAACAATAAGACTCCCTACAGGCAGCTGTATTCAAACAATACAGTCGAGGTCAAGCGAACGGAGGGAGCTTTAGCTCATGCTGACACAGTATGCTTATTAATAGACAGGCCACGTTGTTTGGTGTTTTAACAAACGGGGACACTAACCTGGGGTGTGTTTACACCGGACCCCACAAACCGACTGACACCTGCACATCAGCCAACACCAACAACTGGCACCTCTCGGTGAAATGAGATTATACAGCTGCGCCTCTCTCAAGTCGTTCCAGTGCTGCGTGGTGGCTGTGGTCTGATGCTAGTTTCATTAATCAGGTATGGTAGTCTAACTGTAGCCCGTCATATAGACAGTTGCCTGGAAAACTGTAGCAAAGCAGCCCAGGAGCCAACAGAAGCCAGGCCTCAACAACTTCCTCCTCATGACAAACTTTATCACAACACACTGTATTTTTAGCCTCTGTAAATCTCCACAGCCCAGATGACTTGGTCTTGAAATAGCCCAGGTGAGTTGGAGATGCTGGATTGAAGTAATGCTGTTGCTACTGTCAGCCACCCACATATGTCATTACATCTTTCTCACTCAAATAAAACAAAACGATTATAAACCCAAAACCAGGGCCTGTAGGCGTGCTGATCTTGGATCACTTTGGCCTTTTAAGTCTGAATGAATATGATTATATTGATAGGGGGGGGTCCTGATCCTAGATCAGCCCCTGGTCCTGACCACAGTTAGTTGGTCTGATCTATCCCAGGCCTGGGGTGGAGGGCTTGACTGAAGCACTGAATTGGATCTTTAAGTCTCACCTGAGAAGACCTCTTGGGGTTGTTTAGTGAGCAGAGCTCTGCTTTGTTTTTCACTCCTCTGTTTGTTAACAATGAACTCCAGTCGGACTAATGGACTGGTCTTATTAGCCGCGGCTGAATAATGGGTGTTTGTGTGGAGAAGAGTCATAGAGAGTAATATCTATGACTCATATATCAGCTTGTTGGTTCCTCAAGAGGAAGGAAGCAAACATGCTCTCTGCTACAACCAAGGAAGATGGCTTAATGGTCAGGGTTTGTGTATTGCGTGTGTGTGTGTGTTTATGTGTGTGAATCTTGAGCAACCAACCTGACACACACACACACACCCAGTAACCCTGTCACTGTTTAGACTCCCACCCACATAACCAGGCTGAATGTACACTGTTATTCCAGACAGAACATTTTGAAATGCTCCTGCAATGTCCAGTCCTCCAACCCCCACACCACACACACACACACACACACACACACACACACACACATCCACTGTCTCACCACTGACAGTTCACAGTTCAGATGTATTGTACTTTTAGTGGAAATTCCTCTTCACAGCTTCTAGCACTCTAAACAAGTTCATACAACTCCCCATAGTGAAACTCAATGCATTCAATATCCAGTATACAAATCAAATCAAATTGTATTTGTCACATACGCCGAATACAACAGGTGTAGTAGACCTTACCGTGAAATGCTTACTTACAAGCCCTTAACCAACAATGCAGTTCAAGAAATAGAGTTAAGAAAATATTTACTAAATAAACTAAAGTTTAAAAAAATCTAATCAATCAAAAAGTAACACAATAAATGTACTTAACAATAACGAGACTAAATACAAGTACCAGTACTGAGTCAATGTGGAGGCTATATACAGGGGGTACCAGTACTGAGTCAGTGTGGAGGCTATATACAGGGGGTACCGGTACAGAGTCAATGTGGAGGCTATATACAGGGGGTACCGGTACAGAGTCAATGTGGAGGCTATATACAGGGGGTACCGGTACAGAGTCAATGTGGAGGCTATATACAGGGGGTACCAGTACTGAGTCAGTGTGGAGGCTATATACAGGGGGTACCAGTACTGAGTCAGTGTGGAGGCTATATACAGGGGGTACCAGTACTGAGTCAACGTGGAGGCTATATACAGGGGGTACCAGTACTGAGTCAACGTGGAGGCTATATACAGGGGGTACCAGTACTGAGTCAATGTGGAGGCTATATACAGGGGTTACCAGTACTGAGTCAACGTGGAGGCTATATACAGGGGGTACCAGTACTGAGTCAACGTGGAGGCTATATACAGGGGGTACCAGTACAGAGTCAATGTGGAGGCTATATACAGGGGGTACCAGTACAGAGTCAATGTGGAGGCTATATACAGGGGGTACCAGTACTGAGTCAATGTGGAGGCTATATACAGGGGGTACCAGTACTGAGTCAATGTGGAGGCTATATACAGGGGGTACCAGTACAGAGTCAATGTGGAGGCTATATACAGGGGGTACCAGTACAGAGTCAATGTGGAGGCTATATACAGGGGGTACCAGTACTGAGTCAATGTGGAGGCTATATACAGGGGGTACCAGTACTGAGTCAATGTGGAGGCTATATACAGGGGGTACCAGTACTGAGTCAATGTGGAGGCTATATACAGGGGGTACCAGTACTGAGTCAATGTGGAGGCTATATACAGGGGGTACCAGTACTGAGTCAATGTGAAGGCTATATACAGGGGGTACCAGTACTGAGTCAACGTGGAGGCTATATACAGGGGGTACCGGTACTGAGTCAACGTGGTGGCTATATACGGGGGGTACCAGTACTGAGTCAATGTGGAGGCTATATACAGGGGGTACCAGTACTGAGTCAACGTGGAGGCTATATACAGGGGGTACCAGTACTGAGTCAACGTGGAGGCTATATACAGGGGGTACCAGTACTGAGTCAACGTGGAGGCTATATACAGGGGGTACCAGTACTGAGTCAACGTGGTGGCTATATACAGGGGGTACCAGTACTGAGTCAATGTGAAGGCTATATACAGGGGGTACCAGTACTGAGTCAATGTGAAGGCTATATACAGGGGGTACCAGTACTGAGTCAATGTGGAGGCTATATACAGGGGGTACCAGTACTGAGTCAATGTGGAGGCTATATACAGAGGGTACCAGTACATAGTCAATGTGGTGGCTATATACAGGGGGTACCAGTACTGAGTCAACGTGGAGGCTATATACAGAGGGTACCAGTACTGAGTCAATGTGGAGGCTATATCCAGGGGGTACCAGTACTGAGTCAACGTGGAGGCTATATACAGGGGGTACCAGTACTGAGTCAACGTGGAGGCTATATACAGGGGGTACCAGTACTGAGTCAACATGGAGGCTATATACAGGGGGTACCAGTACTGAGTCAATGTGGAGGCTATATACAGGGGGTACCAGTACTGAGTCAATGTGGTGGCTATATACAGGGGGTACCAGTACTGAGTCAACGTGGAGGCTATATACAGGGGGTACCAGTACTGAGTCAACGTGGAGGCTATATACAGGGGGTACCAGTACTGAGTCAATGTGAAGGCTATATACAGGGGGTACCAGTACTGAGTCAACGTGGAGGCTATATACAGGGGGTACCAGTACTGAGTCAATGTGGAGGCTATATACAGGGGGTACCAGTACTGAGTCAACGTGGAGGCTATATACAGGGGGTACCAGTACTGAGTCAACGTGGAGGCTATATACAGGGGGTACCAGTGCTGAGTCAATGCGGAGGCTATATACAGGGGGTACCAGTACTGAGTCAATGTGGGGGCTATATACAGGGGGTACCAGTACTGAGTCAACGTGGAGGCTATATACAGGGGGTACCAGTACTGAGTCAATGTGGAGGCTATTTACAGGGGGTACCAGTACAGAGTCGATGTGGATGCTATATACAGGGGGTACCAGTACTGAGTCAACGTGGAGGCTATATACAGGTGGTACCAGTACTGAGTCAACGTGGAGGCTATATACAGGGGGTACCAGTACTGAGTCAATGTGGTGGCTATATACAGGGCTACCAGTACTGAGTCAACGTGGAGGCTATATACAGGGGGTACCAGTACTGAGTCAACGTGGAGGCTATTTACAGGGGGTACCAGTACTGAGTCAATGTGAAGGCTATATACAGGGGGTACCAGTACTGAGTCAACGTGGAGGCTATATACAGGGGGTACCAGTACTGAGTCAATGTGGAGGCTATATACAGGGGGTACCAGTACTGAGTCAATGTGGAGGCTATATACAGGGGGTACCAGTACTGAGTCAACGTGGAGGCTATATACAGGGGGTACCAGTACTGAGTCAATGTGGAGGCTATATACAGGGGGTACCAGTACTGAGTCAATGTGGAGGCTATATACAGGGGGTACCAGTACTGAGTCAACGTGGAGGCTATATACAGGGGGTACCAGTACTGAGTCAATGTGGAGGCTATATACAGGGGGTACCAGTACTGAGTCAACGTGGAGGCTATATACAGGGGGTACCAGTACTGAGTCAATGTGGAGGCTATATACAGGGGGTACCAGTACTGAGTCAACGTGGAGGCTATATACAGGGGGTACCAGTACTGAGTCAACGTGGAGGCTATATACAGGGGGTACCAGTACTGAGTCAACGTGGAGGCTATATACAGGGGGTACCAGTACTGAGTCAATGTGGAGGCTATTTATAGGGGGTACCAGTACAGAGTCAATGTGGATGCTATATACAGGGGGTACCAGTACTGAGTCAACGTGGAGGCTATATACAGGGGGTACCAGTACTGAGTCAATGTGGAGGCTATATACAGGGGGTACCAGTACTGAGTCAACGTGGAGGCTATATACAGGGGGTACCAGTACTGAGTCAACGTGGAGGCTATATACAGGGGGTACCAGTGCTGAGTCAATGTGGAGGCTATATACAGGGGGTACCAGTACTGAGTCAATGTGGGGGCTATATACAGGGGGTACCAGTACTGAGTCAACGTGGAGGCTATATACAGGGGGTACCAGTACTGAGTCAATGTGGAGGCTATTTACAGGGGGTACCAGTACAGAGTCAATGTGGATGCTATATACAGGGGGTACCAGTACTGAGTCAACGTGGAGGCTATATACAGGTGGTACCAGTACTGAGTCAACGTGGAGGCTATATACAGGGGTACCAGTACTGAGTCAATGTGGTGGCTATATACAGGGGTACCAGTACTGAGTCAACGTGGAGGCTATATACAGGGGGTACCAGTACTGAGTCAACGTGGAGGCTATATACAGGGGGTACCAGTACTGAGTCAACGTGGAGGCTATATACAGGGGGTACCAGTACTGAGTCAATGTGGAGGATATATACAGGGGGTACCAGTACTGAGTCAATGTGGAGGCTATATACAGGGGGTACCAGTACTGAGTCAACGTGGAGGCTATATACAGGGGGTACCAGTACTGAGTCAATGTGGAGGCTATATACAGGGGGTACCAGTACTGAGTCAATGTGGAGGCTATATACAGGGGGTACCAGTACTGAGTCAACGTGGAGGCTATATACAGGGGGTACCAGTACTGAGTCAATGTGGAGGCTATATACAGGGGGTACCAGTACTGAGTCAACGTGGAGGCTATATACAGGGGGTACCAGTACTGAGTCAATGTGGAGGCTATATACAGGGGGTACCAGTACTGAGTCAACGTGGAGGCTATATACAGGGGGTACCAGTACTGAGTCAATGTGGAGGCTATATACAGGGGGTACCAGTACTGAGTCAACGTGGAGGCTATATACAGGGGGTACCAGTACTGAGTCAACGTGGAGGCTATATACAGGGGGTACCAGTACTGAGTCAACGTGGAGGCTATATACAGGGGGTACCAGTACTGAGTCAATGTGGAGGCTATTTACAGGGGGTACCAGTACAGAGTCAATGTGGATGCTATATACAGGGGGTACCAGTACTGAGTCAACGTGGAGGCTATATACAGGGGGTACCAGTACTGAGTCAATGTGGAGTCTATATACAGAGGGTACCAGTACTGAGTCAATGTGGAGGCTATATACAGGGGGTGCCAGTACTGAGTCAATGTGGAGGCTATATACAGGGGGTACCAGTACTGAGTCAACGTGGAGGCTATATACAGGGGGTACCAGTACTGAGTCAACGTGGAGGCTATATACAGGGGGTACCAGTACTGAGTCAATGTGGAGTCTATATACAGAGGGTACCAGTACTGAGTCAACGTGGAGTCTATATACAGAGGGTACCAGTACTGAGTCAATGTGGAGGCTATATACAGGGGGTCCCAGTACTGAGTCAATGTGGAGGCTATATACAGGGGTTACCAGTACAGAGTCAACGTGGAGGCTATATACAGGGGGTACCAGTACTGAGTCAACGTGGAGGCTATATACAGGGGGTACCAGTACTGAGTCAATGTGGAGTCTATATACAGAGGGTACCAGTACTGAGTCAATGTGGAGTCTATATACAGAGGGTACCAGTACTGAGTCAACGTGGAGGCTATATACAGAGGGTACCAGTACTGAGTCAACGTGGAGTCTATATACAGAGGGTACCAGTACTGAGTCAACGTGGAGGCTATATACAGGGGGTCCCAGTACTGAGTCAATGTGGTGGCTAAACACAGAGGGTACCGGAACAGTGTCAATGTGTGGAGGTACAGATTAGTCGAGGTCATTTGTAAAGTGACTATGCAAGGATAATAAACAGTGAGAAGCAGCGGTGTAAGAACAAGGGGGATCAATGTAAATAGTCCAGCTGGCCATTTCATTATTTTAGTTGTTCAGCAGGCTTGGGAGTAGAAGCTGTTAAGGAGCCTTTTGGTCCTAGACTTGGTGCTCCAGTACCGCTTGCCGTGCATTAGCAGAGAGAACAGTCTATGACTTTGGTGACTGGAGTCTTTGACAATCTTTTGGACCTTCCTCTGACAACGCCTAGTATATAGGTCCTGGATGGCAGGAAGCTTGGCCCCAGTGATGTACTGGGCCGTACGCACTACCCTCTGTAGCGCCTTACGGTCAGATGCCGAGCAGTTGCCATACCAGGCGGTGATGTAACTGGTCAGGATGCTCTGTACTGAGAACATGGATAACTCTGTCCTATCTTTAGCATGTTTCATATAGACACTGGCTATACTGTCCATAAGTCCTTGGTGACGGCATGGTCAGAGTGACTCACTATGGTCCCGTTCATGGCAGCATCTGAAATGGCACCCTATACCCTAGAAGCCTAGTCCAATGTGGTGCACTCTATAGGGAATAGAGTGCCATGGGGCTGTAGTCAAAAGTAGTGCACTATATTGGGAATAGTGTCATTCTGGACAGCCCCCGTGTGTAGTAGTATTACACACGATCTGTGTTTCTCCTCTCAGATATTGACGAGTGTTCCTTTGAGAGGACCTGCGACCACACCTGCGTCAACTACCCTGGCAGCTTCGACTGTGTCTGTCAGGAAGGATACACTCTGTACGGCCTCACACACTGTGGAGGTGAGTAGGACACAGGCATGCATGGGATTGCATGCAAACACACACACACACACACACTTAGAAATAGTTAGACAGACAGATAGCTATGGAGAGGGACAGATAGAAAGGAATTGACTGACACAAAGTAAGAAGCCCTGAGAGACAGACAAGGGGAACGAGAGAGTAAGAAAGACAGCGAGTGAAGAGGAGAGAGAGAAATAGAAAGAGAGGGTGAGTGTTTTTTATTGTGTGTGCCGAAAGCACACTCATACCTCAGTTCCCCTGAATAGCCCTCCGCACCTGCGTCCCTGCCTGTGTGTGCATGTGTGTGTGTGTTGTACCTGTCACACACATGTCGTGCGGAGGCAGTAGGCTTGACCTGGCCCTGTCGGACTGACAGCCATGTTCTTCAGCGGTAGACTAAACAGGCCACTGTCTTAAGGGTGTTCCGTTAGCAGTCTACACATACCAGTCAGTCAGATATAGAGCACGGAGAGGAAATGAGCTGTCTGTCTCACACTGATGACATCACACACTGACTCGTAGCACAGGCTCTGTCTGACCAATCAATCAATCAAATGTATTTATGTAGCCCTTTTTACATCAGCAAAGCCTAAAACCCCAAACCGCAAGCAATGCAGATGTAGAAGCACGGTGGCTAGGAAAAACTCCTTAGAAAGGCAGGAACCTAGGAAGAAACCTAGAGAGGAACCAGGCTCTGAGGGGTGGCCGGTCCTCTTCTGGCTGTGCAGGGTGGAGATTAAAACAGAACATGGCCAAGATGTTCAAACGTTCACAGATGTTCAAGCGTTCACAAATAATAAACACAGTGGTTGTAGAGGGTGCAACAGGTCGACCCCTCAGGAGTAAATGTCAGTTGGCTTTTCATAGCCGATCATTCAGAGTTAGAGACAGCAGGTGCGGTAGAGAGAGAGAGTCCAAAACAGTAGGTCCGGGACATCATGTCTGATGATGTCCCTCTGAACTTTGATGATACTCAACCACGTACATGTGCACACACACACACACACACCCTCTGACTGTATTCTTTTTTGGTTGTGTCTCAGACATAGATGAGTGCAGCATTAACAACGGGAGCTGTGAACACAGCTGTGTGAACACACAGGGAGGCTATGAGTGTCTGTGTCCGCCCGGTCAGAAACTCCACTGGAACAAGAAGGACTGCACCGGTAAGCACCTAAACATCTACTGTGTGTGTGTGTGTGTGTGTCTTCTATAGACATAGGAGAGTGTGTGTGTGTGTGTGTGTGTGTGTGTGTGTGTGTGTGTGTGTGTGTGTATGTGTGTGTGTGTGTGTGTGTGTGTGTGTGTGTGTGTGTGTGTGTGTGTGTGTGTGTGTGTGTGTGTGTGTGTGTGTGTGTGTGGGTGGGTGGGTGGGTGGGTGCGTGTCATTTTTTTTGTGCTGTGACGGGTCGGTGGTTGTCACGGTGATGTGACCCTCTATGTTCCTCAGAGGCGGTGAAGTGTTTGCCCGACGGGAAGCCAGCGCCGCGTGCCCAGCTCAGCTGTGACAAGAGAGGAGGGGTGGAGGTGTGCTCGCTCTCCTGTCCGTCCAACGCACTCTTCCTCGCAGGTACGTGGCTCAGTCCTACACACCCCAACACACACACACACCTTACAGCATGGAGGAACTGTTTTACTCAGACCAAACCTTCACTCTTTCTTCCCAGACTTTAACCTTGTCTCCTCTCCTCAATCTGCAATCTACACTCCCTCCTTCTCTCCATTAATCCTCTACCTTCTCTGGTTAAACTACATTAATCCTCTACCTTCTCTGGTTAAACTACATTAATCCTCTACCTTCTCTGGTTAAACTACATTAATCCTCTACCTTCTCTGGTTAAACTACATTAATCCTCTACCTTCTCTGGTTAAACTACATTAATCCTCTACCTTCTCTGGTTAAACTACATTAATCCTCTACCTTCTCTGGTTAAACTACATTAATCCTGTGCCTTCTCTGATCTGGACTGGTCTGGTGAGGTCTAGTCCGGTGCGCTAGTCTTCAGCTGACTCTTATCAATGACCAATACCTGTGTATCCGTGGTTAATTAACTGAGCTCCAGCCGCTCCACACTCTCTGCTGCCCCCTAGAGGACAAGGCCAGTCCTCACACTGCTCTCCATTCAAGCAGAGCTCCACTGAAAGTTTCCCACTTGGGTGAAGGGCTCAGATTAAGCCCTAATCTATCTACCTACCTACCTTTCTCAGTCACTGGCCAAAGGATCCATCAGGGGGCATTTCAGATAAAAGTATTTCACTCAGTGAGTGATTTCGTCTGGTTTTGCCCCTAAGGCTATAAATGACTATAAAGCTATTTGCTGTCAATGCAGGCACCCTGGTCCTTCTGCGAATGTGCTTAACACAGACGAACATCTGTAAAACAATTACATTCTTTAATCGGGCCTGCCATATTTCTGTTGGGACTGTTTTGAGTAGACGTTTGCTCCGTTTGGTTTGGCTGCTGTAGTGTGAGACTGATGGATAGCTCTCAAACATAAAGTGAAAAAATATAGCTTTTTTATCTTTCTGGAGAATGTCTTAATGTGGGGGAGAAGGAAAGCTTTTCAATTCTTGTGGTTGCACGCAAAGTCCTGCGTCTTCTTCAGTCATGTCCCGCTTTATGAGCTCTGAAGTCTTCATCCCTCATTTCTGACTAGACGTGTGTGTGTGTTTGTGTGTGTCCATGTGTATGTGTGTGTGTGAACATTCATGAGTGAGCATAGATCTGTCATTCGGTGCATAATTTCTCCATCCCTCAGGAAATGTGTATTTATGCACGTGTGCGTTTGTGTGTGTGTGTGTGTGTGTGTGTGTGTGTGTGTGTGTGTGACTGAGGTGTGTGTGAGTGTGTTTTCTTTTATGGCAGGCTTCATATGGCAGTCTCTTGTAGCTCTTAAATACTAGAGAAAGTGAGGCCATAGAAAACGAATACAAGTATTTTACTCCTCCGCACTCCATCAGAACCTCAACTAGCCAAGAGAAACACACACACACACACACACACACACACACACACACACACACCTCCAGCGGTTAGCGTAGCAGGGAGATTGGGTCACACTGCTCCTCAGACGGACCCCTCTATCACTTTGACAGCAATCCCATATTTCCTCATGTCCCATGTCACCCTGTCCCTCAGTGCTGTTGGTTTAATAGCCATAAACAAGTCAGCCAGTGGCAGAAGACAGGGATACTGCAAGCAGAGCTGGTCTAAATGGATCGACCTTGGATGGACAGGGTTGTAACTGACATGTACTTGTGTGTGTCCCGCCAGACTCTGAGAACAGCTACACACTAAGCTGTGGTGTGCCGGTGCAACCTGGGAAGGCACCGCAGAAGAGGAACGCCACCACCGCCCTGCTCACCTGTGCAGGTATGCAATGCATTATGGGACATGTAGTCAGAGATGTCATGCTTTTGTTCAATATCAAGATATTTAACCATACCACTTCTAGTTAAATCACACACATACAGTGAGATCAGGTCATGACCTTTTGACGTCGATGCAGTTGTCATCGTTTCACTTCTCCCGTTGCCGGTGGGTTTAAATTCCTCAATTTCTTCATTCCCTCCATCGGAATCTTCACTCCCCTGCCTTTGGTGCTCGCCATATCGTCACTCCTATATTTCCTTCAGCACTCTGTAGATTTTGGACAGGGAGAGGGCCCTCGCACGGCCAGAGGAATGCACTGAGAGAGAGAGAGAGAGAGAGAGGGGTAGAGAGGGAGATAGAGAGTGTGTGTGAGAGAGAGATAGAGATGGAGAGATAGAAAGACTCACCATCTGGTTGGGGGTGTGAGTGTTAAGTGATATGAAATACAGCTCACCTCAGCGTGCCAATCCTGGACCGTCCCCTAAGAATCTCACAGCTCCCCCAGACATATGGTTCGCTTACGGTTCAGCCACGCTCCCATCACGCTCTACCATTTCACGCTCTGATAACGGAAGTGGCAGATGATGACGACGGTTAACGATGATGATGAAGACAGCTTCTATGTTGCGTCCCGAATGACAAACAGCTCAGTCCATTCAGCGCCTCTGCTCCACAGCAGCAAACTGGAAGCCAGTGTTGTCCTGGTGTGTATAGTTTTAATGGTTAATGGACAGAACTTCTCACTGTGCTGTGTGTTTACCTGGCTCCGCTCTCAATCTTCCTCTCCACTCAGCGTACCCATAACCACACACACACACACACACACACACACACACACACACACACACATTCTGACCCTTGCTTGTCTCCAGCACCTCGTTAAAAGGACAGCCATCCCGACCACCCACTCTACATGACCGACAAAACAGACACAAACACACACATTCCGTCTACCTCCTCCCTGGTGTCGGCTGGACTGCTGATCACCGGGACGATGTGGGTTTTTGGTTTTGCCTTCATTGCCAGAGAGACAGGCAGAGCGTGATGGAGCATTTTGGCTGCGTTAGTTCCTCTCTGACCTAAACTTCACCTCAACCAGGGAACACCAATAAAGGTGGCCTGGAGATGCTCTCTAAAGTGTGTGATCATGTGCCATGGGAAGTGGACCATCATTAAGGGCCCGGAGTTGGTCAGGTCAGGTGATCAGGATAAAACTCCTGTCCGTAATTCTGATGTTATTCGTAGGATGTCAAAAGGTCATCCATTAGTGTATATTTGTGTCTTTCTCCTTTATGTAAATGAAGATACGTTACCCCCGCCCATCAAGCAGAAGGCCCGCTTCAAGGTCAAAGATGCCAAGTGTCACCTGAGACCCAGAAACAAGGAAAAACACAGAGAGACGTCCAAGCCGGTTCTGCAAGGTAAATCCTGCTACTCCTAAATGACTGTACAAACTGTACTGTATAACACAGGCTACTCCTAACTTAGAGTGTACAGCATCAGGTAATACAGACTGAACTAAGACTAAGAAGGTTTACACGATGCAAGATACTGTAGCTGTAATATAAACAACAGTTAGATGTGTCCTGAGCTGTGCCCTTACACCTGACATAACTACGAAACAATCAATACTAAACCATGCACGACAGCATCCTATCAACTTTCTCTCCTTACCTTCTTCCTCATCATCCTCCCCCTCTTCTTCTCAGGTGGTCCGCTCCCGTGTACTGACGACTGCCAGGTGACCTTTGTCAATCTGAAGTGTGACTCGTCCAAGAAGCGGCGGCGTGGACGCAAGTCCCCTTCCAAAGAGGTTTCCCACATCACAGCTGAGTTTGAGATGGAGATGAAGGAAGCCTCAGGTCAGTGTGACTGTGCAACCTCAGGTCAGTGTGTGTGTGTTGAATATATGCCACATGTTAGACTCATGTAACCTGTTGGTGTATGGGTGTGAGTAATGTGAGTTTTCTGTTATATGGAGTGTGTGTGCTTGTATTTTCCTCTCCCCAGCCTTGTGTAACGTGGACTCTCTGTGTGTGTGTGTGTGTGTGTGTGTGTGTGTGTGTGTGTGTGTGTACTGACTGTGTGTATTCCACTCCCCAGCCTTGTGTAACGTGGACTCTGTGTGTGTGTGTGTGTGTGTGTGTGTGTACTGACTGTGTGTATTCCACTCCCCAGCCTTGTGTAACGTGGACTCTGTGCATTTGTGTGTGTGTGTCTGTGTGTGTGTGTCTGTGTGTACTGACTGTGTGTATTCCACTCCCCAGCCTTGTGTAACGTGGACTCTGTGCATTTGTGTGTGTGTGTGTGTGTGTGTGTGTGTGTGTGTCTGTGTGTACTGACTGTGTGTATCCACGCCCCAGACTCGTGTAACGTGGAGTGTGTGAGGGAGCGTATGAAGCAGAGGTTACAGAGTGCCATGCGGACCCTGAGGAAGTCCATCAACAAGCAGCAGTTCTATATCCAGTTCTCTGGTACCGAGTACGAGGTGGCCCAGAAACCTGCACTGCACGTTGAGCAATGCAGCACCGGACAGGTCTTACGGGACGGCAAGTGTGGTGAGCATCCTGTACAAGGCATCCTGGGATATGGAGTTGTTGTAGCTTACTATTCCAAATACAGGTAACTGCCAAAATAAAGAAAAACACTTGAGTAAATTAGGGATACAAAGTATAGTGAAAGCAGGTGCAGTTCCTGAGCAATTCCTAAACAATGCTTAAGGTCATGTATAAAAATACTGGGCAGGCCCAATTGCCCATTAATTTTGTCTACCATGGCAATGCCCCCATCCATAGGGGATGAGTGGTCACTGAATGGTTTAATGAGAATGACAACGATGTAAACCGCATGCCAAGACGCCGGCAATTTGAAAAACCAAAAAAGTACCGCACCGTAGTTTAAGAACTCTGTGGGTAGTGCTAAAAAGAATGACGTCATACCTGAATTCTTCCATATTTATGCACCTTCATTGAACACTTAAAAGAGATTCTGGAGCGGCGCCTTGAGACAGCGTTTTCCACCACCATCAACAAAACACCAAATTATGGAATTTCTCATGGAAGAACGGTGTCACATCCAACAGAGTCCCAGAGTTCCAGACACTTGTAGAATCTATGACAAGGTGCATTGAAGCAGTTCTGGCTCGTGGCGGCCCAACGCCCTATTAAGACACTTTATGTTGGGGTTTCCTTTACTTTGGCCTAGACATCACAGCTGCAGTTTGATGCGGTGTATGTGGGATATACCATACCATGATATGCTAAACATGTCTCTCTCGTCTCTCTCCCTGTCTCAGTGAGCTGTGGTGTGGGGACGTACTATAGTGGAGACCATGATCAGTGTGTCGTGTGTCCCCCTGGTACATACCAGGACACAATGGGCCAGCTGTCCTGTGAACCCTGCCCCAGCACCGAGGGACAGGGCATCGCTGGGGCCAAGAACGTCTCCCAGTGCGGAGGTGTGTGTGTGTGTTTGTGTGTGTGTGTGTGTGTGTGTGTGTGTGTGTGTGTGTGTGTGTGTGTGTGTGCTAGTCTTATGTTTGCTGTAGTTTGGCTCCACCCTGTGGTTGTTAAACAACACTCCAGTTCTTTTGGAGACCATGGCATGTTTCAAGGCATTTCCCACGTTGTCCTCTAGACAGCAGCAAAGACCTGGAGTCTATGGCTCGATCAACCTGGCTAGCTCAGTCGGTAGAGCATGAGACTCTTAATCTCAGCGTCGTGGGTTCGAGCCCCACGTTGGGCGTTGTCTTTTGATTCAGAAGGGATTTCAAAACCTCACCAGAGGTACTCCGGAACTGACTCCATCTCATTAGACATTGGAGTTCTACTTCCAACGTTATAGGTCAGTTGAAGAGATGTACATTATAGAGACTTGTTAAACCTCTTCCTCTCTCCACCTCTCCCAGGCCAGTGTCCGGCTGGTCAGTATTCGTCAGATGGGTTCCGTCCCTGTAACCCCTGTCCCCTGGGCTCCTTCCAGCCGGAGCCTGGCCGTGTACTCTGCTTCTCCTGTGGAGGTGGCCTCATGACCAAGTACGAGGGCTCTGTCGCCTTCAGGGACTGTGAGGCCAAAGGTAACAGAGAGAGAGAGAGAGAGAGAGAGAGAGAGAGAGAGAGAGAGAGAGAGAATGTGTGTGTGTATTACTCTCATGTTTGTGTCTGTGTGTGTTTCTCTCCGTAGTCCACTGTGCTCCTGGACACCACTACAACTCCAGTAACCACCGCTGTATCCGCTGCCCAGCCGGTACCTACCAGTCAGAGTTTGGACAGAACTACTGCATCACCTGCCCTGGCAACACCACCACCGACTTTGACGGAGCCACCAACGTCTCTCACTGCAAGAGTAAGGCCAGTCTCACATTAGTTCATTAGGGCAGTGAATTATTTTACTGTTGCACATGGTTAGAGGACTGATTTAAGCGTGACATCTCGTTAGACCATAGCCCACAAATGACAAGTTGTCTTGGTGTGACACCTGCTAAAACATTTCAGTTTCCTCTGTGTACTCTCCAGGAATTCCCAAACTTTTTCACTCAGGGTCTTCCTTCCAGCATTTGGGAACATCCCGCGCACGTGCCACGTCTATTTCTATGGGCACAGGCACTGTTCATGACAAACTGTTCACACCTCTCTTATAGGTTTAAAGCTTATTTCCTGCAATCCTATACATTTTGCCATGTCTAATGTGTATTCATGTGGTATTTGAGTGACAAAAAAAATTACAACAATATCTATGGACTAAAAAACCTAAATATAAAAACAGTAGCTGACATGGGCTTGATCTGGACCTCACCCCACAGTTTGGGAACCACTGCTCTAAAATATAAACGTGTTCCTTGCTGCTAAATTAGTTCAATTCAAAGCCATGGTCTCCAGTGCTTCCTGACTCATCCAAGTCTCTTCTCCCTGTCTCAGACCAGGTGTGTGGCGGTGAGCTGGGGGACTTTACAGGCTTTATTGAGTCTCCTAACTACCCCGGGGACTACCCCTCCAATGTAGACTGTATCTGGACCATCAACCCCCCTCACAAGAGACGCATCCTCATCGTGGTGCCTGAGATCTTCCTCCCAATCGAAGACGAGTGTGGAGACGTGCTCGTCATGAGGAAGAGTGGTACGCACAACCAGGAAGTCATCGTTACTGTGCCAGCCAATCAGACAGCGCGATATTTAATTTCCTCAGCTAGCCAGCCAATTCGATTGTTACATTATTGTAGTTAGTCTATCGTGCTATTTTAATATTTATCAAGTATTATTTCAGCTGATTCCAAACTCTTGGTTGGTCCATCTGTCTGCCAAGTACATTTAGCCCCTTCCTCTTCTTCCCTTAGCCCTGCCCACCTCCATCACCACCTATGAGACGTGTCAGACGTACGAGCGACCAATCGCCTTCACCTCCCGCTCACGCAAGCTCTGGATCCAATTCAAGTCCAATGAGGGCAACAGCGGCAAGGGCTTCCAAGTCCCTTATGTCACCTATGATGGTCAGTCTGCTGTAGCTTGTACACTTCTAAGCTGCTCAGACTCCCTAACATTCACACATGCCTTATTCAGTCAACTATAATGTACAGCGTGACACGGTGTGTTTGATGGTGGAATATTAGTACACTTTGAGTGAAAAGGCGGTAGGCGGCAGCCAGCTGAATGCTGTAACGATGTTTTTCATCCTGTCTCTTGTTTTGTAGAGGACTACCAGCAGCTGATAGAGGACATTGTCCGGGACGGCAGACTCTACGCATCAGAGAATCACCAAGAGATACTAAAAGTAAGCAACTCTCCATTATGTCCAATTACTGTGTATTATATTTTGTAATTAATAGATACTACTATACAGTGTACAGTATATTATCTCGGGTGTATCGGGTAGCCTAGTGATTAGAGCGTTGGGCCAATAACCGAGCTGGCAAGGTAAAAATCTGCCGTTCTGCCCCTGAACTAGGAAGTTAACCCACTCTTCCCCGGTAGGCCATCATTGTAAATAAGAATTTGTTCTTAACTAACTTGTCTAGTTAAATAAAGGTAAAAGAAAAATCTTCACTGATAACACCCTCCGTCTGTCTCTCTGTCTCTCCCTCCCCCTCTCCTCCCTGCAGGATAAAAAACTGATCAAAGCCCTGTTTGATGTTCTGGCTCACCCCCAGAACTACTTCAGGTACACGGCACAGGAGTCCAAAGACATGTTCCCCCGCTCGTTCATCAAGCTGCTGCGCTCCAAAGTCACACGGTTCCTACGGCCGTACAAATAAACTGCCACGCCCCCTGTTTGTTACCCAGTCGCTTACTTACCCCTTATGCTTATCCAACGTCCCCTTTCCACCATCTACTCCTCCCTCCTCTTCACCTACGTCCTTACCCCTGTCAACATCCTCATATGTCTTCTACTCCCCCACGTCTATACCCCTACATCTCTCCTACAACCCAACCCGCCAATCTATCCCTCTCTTCTACACCCCCTCTACTCTGAAACACTTCTTCTACACCAATATACTTCTCTTACACCCCCAACCCTACCAGGAGTTCCTCGTGCTCGCTATCCCAGCATTCCCTGCACAGGAACAGAGAACCGTCTCCCTCTTTTTGTCTGCAGTCCTCATTTCCATCTTTCCCCCTGTACTTCTGGTTTGGTTTGTTTTTGTGTTGTTGTTGTTGTTTTGGTTATATTTATATGTGTTAGAACTTGCAGAAGCCCACAACATGGATGTTTGATATATATGTACGTATACAGACATGTTGGCTACAAGTAAAATGTATGTGTATGTATGTACGTATGTATATTTGTGTTTGTGTGAGCATACGTATGTGCACGTAGATGGTGTGCGAGAGTGACGTCACACGCAGGTACATTGATGTATCTTTATTTTGTTATTTTGAAAGGCCCCTGGCGTGCACCCAAAAAAAAACGATTGGTGCACTTAAATCATATTTTACATCCACATTTTCACATGGGAAATCGTTTCGAAAGACATTTCTAATTTCAGCATCCAAGACCATTCCACCTCAAACTGAGTACAGTGAACGAATAAGTTTGATTTTCAAAAAAGTCGCTTTTTAATTTTATTTTGAAAGATATATAACAAGATGAAAAAAACTACCTGCAAGTAACAGACGTTGCTATAGAGAGAAATGTATGTGATGTAACTCATATTTGGAACTTTAATTGCACTTGAATTTTTATATTGTGAACTGTAGAAAAAAATCTAAGTTACATTATTCCTTATGTTTTGTGTTGTATAGAAATGTTTCACCTTGGTTGTAGCAAAAGAGAGAGACAAAAATATGTCCCCTTTTGTTCTCACAACAAAAAAACCCAGCATTCAATATCTTTAGACAGACACCGTCAAATCCACCCATTTGGCCTGAAAAGCAGTATTGCCAGTAAGTAATCATTTAAAGGGAAATGTCCTTAACGACCCACTACTATTTTAGTTGTGTGTGTGCTCCCATCTACTAACTCTGCCTCATCCCTTAAAGACTCTCCTGACTAGCTGCCAGAGGAAAGGGGTGTTTTGTGTAAAGCTTCTTTAATGATGGCACTAAGTGCACACTCAAAACCACCTGCTTTTTACGAGTGTCCACTCTCAATCTGTCCTATTTGGACTTCTCCCAGTTTCTGTAAGTCATCAACCTAGACTGTTGATTTAATATCTATAACACATCTGTTAGTTTGTTTATATTTCTGCACAATGCAAGTGGAGCAAATATGTATTGTATGATGACGAGACTGTTGATTTGGAGGTGAATGTAGTAGCAGAGGGACAGAGGTCTGTTTGAAAGTATTGTGATGTCTATGAGAGTATCTGTATGTACATAGCACTTGCAACTGTAACCATAACCCAGAAAGAGCCCAAACTGACCTCAAGTAGTAAAACGTTCTGACAAAATATGACTTTCATCGTTCAATAAGGCCCGAGGGGGTGTGGTATATGGCCAATACACCACGGCTAAGGTCTGTTCTCTGCACGACGCAACGCAGAGTGACTGGACACAGCCCTTAACAGTGGTATATTGGCAATATACCACAAACCCCCGAGGTGCCTTATTGCCATTATAAACTGGTTACCAATGTAATTACAGCAGTATAAATACATGTTTTGTCATACCCGTGGCATACGGTCTGATATACCTGTCAGCCAATCAGCATTCAGGGCTCGAACCACCCAGTTTATAATGTCTGATATACCACGGCTGTCAGCCAATCAGCATTCAGGGCTCGAGCCACCCAGTTTATAAACAGTACATCTATTACACACCTATTAAACTGCTAATACTCCACTACTACACGGTTATAAACAACTTAAATTCTTTGTGCTGGGCACAAGAATGATAAGCATAATTATCTGGCTTGTATCTTCTTACCTAGAGGCCATATACTGAAGGCCACTGATATGGGAACAGATATAGTCACTCATTCATAAATTCTGCATTATGCCCTAGCACTGATCCAGGACCTGTTCAGCCCAGTCTAATTGTGACCCCCACTGTTGTGTGTAGAGCAGTTTCTTCTGATGAGGTGTCAGTGTTCTGTTTGACAGAATCTCTACACAAGGACATTACAAAAATCTCTCAAATCAGAATGATAACTTGGCCCATGTAGGGTTGTGTCAGAAAATGTTACTGGTCTTCAAATCAAAGCTCATTGGAGGAGGTGGTCCGGGGGAGGGACCTTGCAACCTCTCCTCCAATGAGCTTTGAGTGGATTTGAGCTAACAAGGGTGGAGGAAGCATGGATTTGACAGCTAATAATGTTTTCAGATGCAACCAAGGTGTTTGTCCACTCAGTCCACTCAAAATGGTTGCCGCCTGCAGAGGTGTAGCTAATGTTGGTACGATGCGCCCACTTCCTGTTGAGGGATGTTTTGGGCGTTTAGTGTGTTTGATGATGATGAAAAACGGTATGAAATGCAAAACCATGTATGACTGACTTTTCCGGAGAATGTATTCTATTGTGTGCGTGTGTGTGTGTGTGCGTGTGTGAGACAGTGTGATACAGAAAGAGTGCATGTTCTGTGTATGTGTGTGAGAGAATGAGACAGCGTGTGTCCGTGTGTGAGTAGCTTGTGAGATCGAGGTGGAGAAAGAGAGATACTGTATGTAGGTACTTTAGTCCATTTTATAGAGGGATAATTTTTACGTTTGTGTTAGTCGGTTGTACCCAAAGAGAGAAACTGTATCACAGTGTTTTGCCATTGTTTGGTCCATGAAAATCCAGTAAAGAACAAATTCAAATAAAACAGTAGCAGAAGAACAACTCCACCATGCTCTGTGATCTTCCCTTGTTTAAATGTTACTTGTTACACTTTACTTTGCCCTTTTCTATATTATCTAGCATCTTTTGTCTCCATGGGTGACTGCAGTGCACCTTACACACACTGAAATATGTAGCTGACAGTGCCTATATTGCCCTTATTTCAAAATGGGGATAACGGTTCTGAGGATATAGACAACACACAACCCAAAGTGCAAATTGACACTGAGTCAAAGTTCATTTTCTTGTAAGATATTTATTTTATTTTTCCTTTGGTCTTGAGCACATAAATGCAGTATTCAATTATCCTACTCTGCACCTTTATTCTATAAATCTGCATCTATTGGAAGAACCTATTGGAGGCTGTGTAAGAAGTCTGGCTGAATTCACATCACAGCCAAGTTAGCATTTTGGTTTCTTACATTAGCTGCAGCATTAAATGAATCTGACAGCCAAATCTGGTCATTTCTTTTGAACTTTACAGGACTTTATCAATGCTGAGAATCTCCAGGCAAATAAGAGTGGTTAATGTGTAGATTAGGTCATATCTTCATTCCTCTCCTCTTTTCTTACAATATTTATTTTTCAGCACCGGCGTCCCTTTTTTTATGTTCATTGTGTATGAAATAATTAAAGTCAGAGTTTAGATTGAGGACATCTAGTTTGTTGTTCATTGACTTCAGCTTCTTATTTTAAATAATGTTTTCAAGAGTAGTTGAGTTTAGTAATAGGCCCTAGTCTCCAAAGGCAACATATGTTTAACCAGACGGTGTCGCATTTACACAAATTATAAAGACATCAGCTATGCCTACTCAATAACTATTCTATGTCCACATTTGCAACATGATAATTCTTATAAATTGTAGGTGTACTTTTGGAGCCATTCCTATTTGTAAAACGGTCAATGTAGGTTAAGGAGAATACATATCATTGTTTTGCAACTGTAATCTGTTGAAAATAATTAAAAGTTCCCCTGAAGCCAAGGTCAGTTGGGTTGCAGACATCCATCATGACATCTTGCATTATTTTCAGTCAATGTATTTGATGTATTCCAGAACTAGTACAACCGATTCAAATAGCCTAATGATTAGTTGACCGGGTGTGCTTGTACTACAATACATACAAATTAGTGGGACTGGTTTGGGGTAAACTAATCCAGAAGAGGTTAGAGAAACACAGGGCTATGGTAAGGATGAAACTAGGCCAAATGTGAGAATATAAAGTAAAATGTATGTAATCGTTGGTTCTACATTGATCTTAATGAAATGCAGTTTAATTCTGCATCTGTGATAGATGGACATGATAGAAAAACAGAGACGAATCTCTGATATTGTACAGCTCAAACTGTCTGTCAGACATGAATTGATTCGTGCTCAGACCTCCCCTTTGCACATTTTCATTGAGCTGTTCATCCAACAGAAGGCTCCAGAACATATCAGGGAGAGGCGGGAAGACACAGAGCTCGAGCACATTCAGCACAAGAGGCGGGAGATGAAGTGTTTCCACGAGAGCCAAAGCGCAAACCAGGTGCACCACGCGCTGCACTTTCAAACA
This sequence comes from Oncorhynchus mykiss, assembly GCF_013265735.2. Classification (NCBI taxonomy): domain Eukaryota; kingdom Metazoa; phylum Chordata; class Actinopteri; order Salmoniformes; family Salmonidae; genus Oncorhynchus; species Oncorhynchus mykiss. The sequence continues at coordinate 27,761,477 of NC_048585.1, read as the reverse complement.
GACCAGCACAACTCGCTAGCTGCTCCCTCTCCGCTGTCCGCTCCTCTATCAGACCCACGGGACTTCACTGGTTCATCCCTAACCTGACAGGCTCAGCTCATCGGACCGGGAGACCGGGCGAACGCAGGTAGGTTATATGCCGCGGTGGCTGCTTGCATGCAAATTGGTGTTGCCTATGTTTGCATAGCAGGCTACAGGATTAGTATGATGACAATCCGAAATAGAGATTCTTGATTTCGATTCTATTCTAATGTGTATTTTTTTTATATCGGAAATGTTTTTTTTATTTTTTACTTCACGTAGCCTAAAGTCTAGTAAATCTAGTCCAAGATGGTGATTTTGGACAATACCACTCTCCTCTCTGTTAGCTTGACCACCGGAATGTTTTCATGATTTACAGTGCCTTCAGGAAGTATTCACACCCCTTGACTTTTTCCACATTTTGTTGCGTTACAGCCTGAGTTTAAAATTGATTAAATATAGATTTTGTTGGTACTGGCCTACACACAATACCCCATAATGTCAACGTGGAATTATGTTTTTACAAATTAATAAAAAATGAAAAGCTGAAACCTCTTAAGTCAATAAGCATTCAACTCCTTTGTTATGGCAAGCCTAAATCTATTTAGGAGTAAATTATCTTAACAAGTCACATAATATTGTTGAATGACTACCTCATCTCTGTATTCCACACATACAATTATATGTAAGGTCCCTCAGTAGAGTAGTGAATTTCAAACACAGATTCAACCACAAAGACCAGGGAGGTTTTCCAATGCCTCTCAAAGATGGGCACCTATCAGTAGATGGGTAAAAAAAGATATTGCATACCTTTGAGAATGGTGAAGTTATTAATTACACTTTGGATGGTGTATCAATACACCCAGTCACAACAAAGATACAGGCATCCTTCCTAACAAACTCAGTTACCGGAGAGGAAGGAAACTGCTCCGGGATTTCTACTATGAGGCCAATGGTGACTTTAAAACAGTTACAGAGTTGAATGGCTGTTATAGGAGAAAACTCAGGATGGCTCAACAACATTGTAGTTACTCCACAATACTAACCTAATTGACAGAGTGAAAAGCCTGTACAGAATAAACATATTCCAAAACATGCATCCTGTTTGCAACATGGCAATAAAGTAATACTGAAAAAATGTGGCAAAGCAATTAACTTTATGTATGAATACAACGTGTTATGTTTGGAGAAAATCCAAATACAACACATTACTGAGTACCACTCTCCATATTTTCAAGCATAGTGGTGGTGGCTGCATCATCTTATGAGTATGATTGTAATCGTTAAGGACAGGAGTTTTTCAGGATAAAAAATAAACGTAATGGAGCTTATCAAGAACACAGTGAATGTTCCTGAGTTGCCGAGTTACAGTTTTGACTTAAATCTACATGAAAATCTATGGCAAGTCCTGAAAATGGTTGTCTAGCAATGATCAACAACCTATTTGATAGAGCTTGAAGAATTTTGAAAATAATAATGGGCAAATGTTGCACAATCCAGGTGTGGAAAGCTCTTCGAGACTTACTCAGAAAGACTCACAGCTGTAATCACTGCCAAAGTGGCTTCAACAAAGTATTGACTCAGGGGTGTGAATACTTATGTAAATATTTCTGATAGTTCTGTATTTCATTTTCAATAAATGTGGAAACATTTCTAAAAACATATTTTCACTTTGTGATTATGGGGTATTTGAATTCAGGCTGTAACACAACAACATGTGGAATAAGTCAAAGGGTATGAATCATTTGTAAATGCAATGTATCACATTTCTCTCTGTTTGATGCTAGATCCAAATAGCAGAACCACAGTATGCTACATAGCCTATATTTATCTGGTCAATGCCATAATCAAGTTTCAGAACAGCTCTGCCAACAACCCCTCAAGCGGTTGATGAGAGTTTACTTGGGGTCCTAACTACAACTAAATTGAATTCTAACACCCAAAAAAGCAATGTCTTACGAATATACATTTTTAAGTTTATATTATTCACATTTAGAAAGACAAAGACAACTATTTAATCTCCATGCCTTTGTGTTTTGGTGACTATGCTCTTCTAAACTACACAAAATAGCCTTCTGGAGTAGGCTAACACCCAAGAATAAAGGCTTGACAATATATCTGATTTCATTGATTTGTTTGTAATTTAGTTTAGTAAGATTTAGTGAGATAACTGGACATAATTAAAATTAATGACGATTGTTGTGAAAACAAGAAACTAAACCTTCATATAAACGCCTCAAATCAACTTGTTTATGCGAGATTACTTGGAATGACTTAATTGTCTTATTAATCAGATGTGAATTACTTTGCCAAATGTAGATTTTGTAATGTTTGTTCTCTTCATTTGACAGAGTGGTTCTCCTTTAATGCATGTGCCCCTCTCTCACTTTGTTAACATGGGACACGGGTGAATTCTGCCAATGCCTTGTCAAGTTCAAAGTGAGCCAGACGTGCACACTCAGTGCTGTATGCTATAGCCTTGTAGGAATCAGTCATAGCCTGTCAACAGGACTTGTAGCCTAGACACACACACACACACACACACACACACACACGCACATACACAGTCCATTTTTACACAGCATAAAGAATCTAACCAACATACATGACTAATGTTGTGTGTCCGTACCAGGGCGTGGAATAGCCTACCAGTGAAACGAAGGAACATTGTCACACAATTTTATGGGACTGCTTCTCACAGTCGTTAAATCTGAGTGTGTCGTCTGTGCCGAAGAAGAGTGTGCATCAATCAATTCCGCCTCACGCCTATTCATTTATCAAACCGTCCCTCTTCACCATGTTCTCTGCTACATCTTTCTGTTCATCTTTCTGTTCATGTTAATACGGCCCTGTCCCTTTGTTCCTAGTCCCAGTGTAATCCTCTTCTATTCTCACTGTGTACCATGCTCTCAGCATCTGCCAATGCACCCTTCTGCTCTCATTCACTCAGTGTGAGGACTTCTGGCACTGCCACACTCTCACTCTCTCTCTCTCTCTCTCTCTCTCTCTCTCTCTCACACACACACACATACTGTACATACATAAATACATACATACATACATACATACATACATATATATATATATATACGTATGGACACACACAAGAGTATGCCTGTGTGAGTCATGGTGTTAAGTGTGTATAATTAGGAAATGGTGTGTGTGGCCGTTTTCACATGAATGACATGGCACACTGACATCATAGCAGCACAATCCAGGATAAATCCAGCTCCCCCACTCATCCCCAAATTATCACCCTCCTTCCTTACATCCCTCCCTCACCATCTTACAGGATCCGTATGAAATCCTACTAGAATCCCAGAAGCAGAGCTGTAATTTAAAGGCAGTAGTAAATTGATATATGCTTGACAGTGTAAAAGCCTTAGATGCTCTTAGGGGTTGGGTTATGTTGCTTTGGTGGATAGTGATTTATTTACAGTCTTAACTGCGCATTCCAGATTGCCGTTGTATTTCCACTCAGTGGTTCTGTTCTCTGTGTGTGCAGGAGTAGGGGGACACTGAGCCGGAGTTGGAGGGGGGACATGCTCGCTCAGCAACCCTGCATAGTTTCTCCAAGGTGGGCCAAGCTGTGACAGAGGGCCTCTCTCTGGTGAGCCAATCCGCAACCCTGACCGCTCCAGCAGGCCTCACTCCCAGTCCTAACTACTGTGTGTGCCAGGACCAGGCCACCTCCAGCCCAGGCCAGACCACGTCTACCCCAGGCCAGCCCAGAGTGGGTCAGCCCCAGCCCAACCCACCACTTCCCCAGCCCAGTAGCGGCCCAGGCCCAGGCTCCAGAAGCATGGCCTTCACCCTGTCAGAGATCATGGCTGCACGGCGGCAGCAGCAGTCCCAGGCCCAGCGGGCAGCAGGCAGGGTGGCCGTGGAGGTGGATGAATACAGCACCAACCCCACCCAGGCCTTCACCTTCTACAACATCAACCAGGGACGCTTCCAGCCCCCGCACGTTCACATGTAAATAGAACACATGCATGCAGGCAGGCAGAAGCACACCCCTGCGGATATACATAGGCATACACATAAGCTGGCATACAGATACACACTACATATGTTCAGACACCTGGTCTCTATGTCTCTATCTCCGTTCCCAAGCCCTCCTCTATTCCTGTCTCTCCCCTTTCTCCCTCTTTCTTTTTCTTTGAGACCCATCCTCACTGCATGCTGTTATTTGCTCTCTCATTCCATTTCTCTCTGTCTCTCTGTCCTTCTTTCGGTCTCTGTGTGATGGTGGAGTGTTGAGGGCTTGCTGTATACCTGGAGGAGAGCTCACTAAAGTGGGCCACTGTTATTCACCAGCTCCCTTCTCCCTCTGGAGACTCTCTGGGTCTGCTGCACACTCACAGAAACTCCCACAGGACTCTCTCTGTCTGTGCTTTTCTTTCTTTTCCTTCGGCTTTGTTGTGGCCGACCTCTCAGTTTTTTCCCTCTTTTCATTTCTCTCTTTTTTTTCTCTCTTTTTGACTTTCTATAAGGGAAGGTGATGGATAATGATCCAGACTACATTAACACTGCAACTCTGCTTCTTCACTTTGAGACTTCCCATTGTTTATCTGTCTTTCTCACGCTTTTCTCCATTCTCTCTTTTCTCTCTCTCTCTCCTTCGTTCTCTCTCGACTTTAGGGTGGACCCCCTGCCCCACGACACTCCCAAGCCGCCAGGTTACACCCGTTTTGTGTGTATCTCAGACACCCACTCCCGTACGGACGCCATTCAGATGCCCTATGGAGACGTGTTCATCCATGCCGGAGACTTCACAGAGCTGGGCCTGCCCTCTGAGGTCAAGAAGTTCAATGATTGGCTAGGTAAGACTGACCAATCACATTAAGCATCACACCAAATCAACGTTTTGTACTCTATTTCTTATTTCTTCAATTCTACAGATGTTTGTTTTTTGAAATGGTGCACAATTTATTTTAAAATGTGACAGATCCTATTTGAAAATGTTTTCTTCCTCGTTTAGAAGTACATTTTTTGTCTGAAAGTCTCCTAATAACCCTATAAAAATGTGATATAAAATGGACTATTAAAGCTGTTCTATTTGACTGTAGCCCAGACTTGCTGTTGTAGTGAAAGGAGAAATGGACATTGAGAAGAGTTCAACAAGTGTTTTAGCTTACTCAAAATCCAGTGCCTCCAGTGAAAATATGTCTATTTTTTACCCACAAATTAAATTAGAAAATGTGTTTTTCACTCAACTTCAAAGAAAATAAGTCATGGATGGAGGGATACCTGATGAAAAATAAATAAAAAGAGGAAACAAGAGAAGAGCAAAAGAAACTGCCCACACAGTTAATGTTCAGTACTTAGAACAGTAACATTATAGTTGGCACACGTCACTGTTACTGTCTTCATAAAACATGAACCCAACGTTAACTCTAAGAGATCTTGTAAGAACCAAAACTTTTGAAATCCAGCCAGCGTGCTGCAGTGATTCCTATTTCGTGTGTCCCTTTGCGATGGGAGGAGAGGCGGTGGAGAGCAAGAGGGATAAGGATGAAGCTCGAGGAGGGGGAGACGGGATGGCAGCTCAGCCCCCCCCCAAGGCTAGTCGACGGGGAGCACGAGCTGAAAACCTGCTCGCCCGTGCCTCGACTGGCGGGAGAGACTGCTAGGAAGATAAAAACACGCCAAACACGCCCGGTGTGCCTTATGAAGTCTCTCTTTTTCAATCTATACCCCATTCTCTCTTTTTCTCCTTTTCCTGTAGTTGTCTTTCACTCCTGCTCGTTCGTATAAATATTTATAATCTGTATTCTTCTCCTGTTCCTCTCTCTCTCTCTCTCACTCACTCACTCACTCAATCACTCACTCACTCACTCACTCACTCACTCACTCACTCAGAGAGGATGAATGTATAGCTCATGCTGCTTTGTGCCTGCAGCCTAGCTCCAGTGAGAGCTCAGCATTGGCCTCAGTATTAGGCTTTCTACGATCTGATGTACCTCGGTACAAAAGCACACTGTAGGGAAACACTGTCATATGGCCAGGTGAACACACTCATTCCAACCGTCCTTTCTTTCCTCTCTTCCTTTGTCTGAAAGTCAGTCTTCTCTTTCTTTCTTTCTTTCTTTCTTTCTTTCTTTCTTTCTGTCTTTTCTTTTGTCTGGTTCCCTCCCTTTTTCTTCTGTCCCTTCCTCTATCTCTCTCTCCCTCCCTTTATGAAGATACGGTCTCTCGTTTCTCTCTCTACTTGGCTTCGTGGCAGCTCCCTCCGTTTCTTCTCTCAGTATTTTTAGCAGGAAGGCTCCTCCCGGTTCTTCTGGCAGGGGCTCAAGGCTTTGTCAGAGCTGGTGCACACTGCAGGAGATGAGGAGAAGAGGGGAGAGAGAGTGAGAGAGAGAGGAGGGGAGGGGGGAGGACTGTGGAAGAGAAAGAGGAAGATGGGGAGATAGAGTTGAACTTCATCCCATTGAAGGCCTATCTGTAGCTGGTTATCCTCAGCTTTGGTCCCTTGAGAACCAGAAGACAGATCTAGTTGTTTTAGTGAAAATGAATTCTGTGGATTCTAAGAAAGACCTGGTTTTGTGTTAGGGCATATAATCACGATATCTTAGGCATGGTGTCAGATTGACTGGAGAAGGAGATAGGAGGAAGAGATGGCGAGAGGAGAGAAAAGGGAGAGAGTAGGTAGACAGAGTGGGTACACAGCATCACTTCAGTACAATTCTATCCAATAACGCTCTCTTTGATCAGCTTCCAGTGCCTCTCATACAGTGTCCTCTCACACACACACTACTGCTGCTAACACTTCACAGCCCATTGGGAATCAATGCAGGTTAGAACAATTACACAGAAGACGCCAACCGTATGATGAACCTGTACTATGCATTAAGTCAGGGGAGGCGTTGCAGTGCGTGTATGCACATTGTCCCTGTGTGTCTATATGAGAAAGAGAAGGAGCTGCTTTAGATTTCAGTGGCGTCTTCATTCATCACGTGATGGTGGAGGGTCGCGGAGCGGGGCCTGTATCCAGTAGTAGATGTGCTCTGTGCTGCTGCCTGCTCTCTATCGCTGGTTAACTATGGATCTCATTGTGCTTCTGGGTCCAACAGGGGTCAAGAGTGGAGCTGCTTTCATTCTTAACTTGCTGCTCTATATACTCCTCTTTTCTCTCTCACTTCTCTTTATTCCCCTGTCCAGTCCTTTCTTTCCCTCTCTTTTGCTCTTTCACTCTTATTTAATTTCCCTTGTCTCTATCTCTCCCTTGGTCTTTTACTCTCTGTATTTGCATATCCCTGTCTCTCTTCCCATCTCTTTCCCTGTCTCTCTCCCTGTCTGTCTCTCTGTCTGTCTCTCTCCCTGTCTGTCTTTCTCCCTGTCAGTCCCTCTCTCAGGTTTGTAGAGTTCAGAGACACCTGTGTCTAGGGTACTACTCTTTATTTAGCGCCTGTTCCTCTCTGCTCCCCTTTTCTCCTGAATAATAGATGGTTGACTCCTATGATGCTATTGCCGTGTAGGCACCTTGGGAACACGGTGTGTGTTGGTGTACAATGTTCACTCCATGACCCCCCCCCTCAACCCAACCGTCTCCTTAGCTCACTAATAGAAAAGACAATCATAAACATTTTATGAGTGCTGTCTTTCTCTCCACATGCTGCTCTCTCTACATGATCCAATGGTTGGTTTGGTTCAGCATGTTAACCTGTCTCTCGCTCGTCGCACCTTGATCCATCAGTGGGGAGGAGGAGACAGTGCAGCTCTTGTTCTTTCTATGTCCAGGGGGGTGGTGTACAGAGCTAGTGTTGGGGCATACACTACCTATACAATACATTGGAGAGCCCTAGGTTTAGTGTAGTCAACAGGTAGAGGGACTGTCTAGGTAATTACTTGTTGGGGCAGGTGAAAATGGCAGTGTGGTCCAGTCCAGGAGGCAACAGATGCAGGGGGGGGGGTGTACGGAGCCCAGAGCTATGTTGCTGGTGCTGACACTGGTGCATGCCTACGGTAAATTGGTGAACCACATGGGGGAGTTGCAGAGGCTGTGGATGAGGATGGGGGCTTGGTTCTAACTTTTTACAGTGGCAAGAAAAAGTATGTGAACCCTTTGGAAATACCTGGACTTCTGCATAAATTGGTCATAAAATTTGATCTGATCTTCATCTAGGTCACAACAATAGACAAACACAGTCTGCTTAAACTAATAACACACAAACAATTATATGTTTTCATGTCTTTATTGAACACACCGTGTAAATATTCACAGTGTGGCGTGGGAAAAGTATGTGAACCCTTGGATTTAATAACTGGTTGACCCTACATTGGCAGCAATAACCTCAGTCAAATATTTTTGTAGTTGCGGATCAGACCTGCACAACGGTCAGGAGGAATTTTGGACCATTCCTCTTTACAAAACGGTTTCAGTTCAACAATATTCTTGGGATGTCTGGTGTGAAGAGTTATCTTGAGGTCATGCCACAGCATCTTAATCGGGTTGAGGTCAGGACCTTGACTGGGCCACTCCAGAAGGCATATTTTTTTCTGTTGAAGCCATTCTGTTGTTGATTTACTTCTGTGTTTTGGGTCGTTGTCATGTTGCATCAACCAATGTTTGTTGAGCTTCAACTGGTGGACAGATAGCCTTCTCCTGCAAAATGTCTTGATAAACTTGGGTATTAATTCTTCCGGCGATGATAGCAAGCTGTCCAGGCCCTGAGGCAGCAAAGCAAAGCATGATGCTTCCTCCACCATACTTTACAGTTGTGATGAGGTTTTGATGTTGGTGTGCTGAACCTTTTTTTCTCCAAACACACATAGTCTTGTGTGTTCCTTCCAAACAACTCAACTGTAGTTTCATCTGTCCACAGAATATTTTGCCAGTAGCGCTGTGGAACTTCCAGGTGCTCTTTTGCGAACTTCAGATGTGCAGCAATGTTTTTTTTAGACAGCAGTGGCTTCTTCCGTGGTGTCCTCCAATGAACACCATAGAGATAGCATGTTCCAGAGATTCCTGTAAGTCTTTAGCTAACACTCTAGGATTCTTCTTAAACTCATTGAGCATTCAGTGCTGTGCTCTTGCAGTCATCTTTGCAGGACAGCCACTTCTAGGGAGAGTATCAACAGTGCTGAACTTTCTCCATTGATAGACTATTTGCTTACCATGGACTGATGAACATCAAGGCTTTTAGAGATACTTTTGTAACGATTTCCAGCTTAGTCTTCTGAGATCTATTTTGTTCGAGGCATGGTTCACATCTGGTAATGCTTATTGTGAATAGCAAACTCTAATTTTGTGAGTGACAAGAAATAGACAAGAAAAATACAATAATTTGTGTGTTATTACCGTCATATCGGTGCATCACTGGTGCTAACTGTAGAGTTTGGTGGGGGAGGGATAATGGTCTGGGGCTGTTTTACATGGTTCATCCTAGGCCCCTTAGTTCCAGTGAAGGGAAATCTTAATGCTACAGCATACAATGACATTCTAGACAATTCTTTGCTTCCAACTTTGGCAACAGTTTGGGGAAGGCCCTTTCCTGTTTCAGCAAGACAATGCCCTCGTGCACAAAGCCAGGTCCATACAGAAATTGTTTGTCGAGAGCGGTGTGTAAGAACTTGACTGACCTGCACAGAGCCCTGACCTCAACCACATCGAGCACATTTGGGATTAATTGGAACGCCGACTGCGAGCCAGGCCTAATCGCCCAACATCAGTGCCCGACCTCATTAATGGTCTTGTGGCTGAACGGAGGCAAGTCCCCGCAGCAATGTTCCAACATCGAGTGCAAAGGGTGACCAACTCCATATTAGTGCCCATGATTTTGGAATGAGATGTTCAATGAGCAGGTGTCCACATACTTTTAGTGATGTAGTGTAGCTAGGTGGGGTAACCACATACCAAAGTCATAGTAAGTATATTTTTCTTCAATGAAGTAGCTATCAGCAAGGTCAGAGCTAGTATGAAAAAAAGTTGGTGTTAGTTCACTAAAGTATTTTTAAAAATATTTTTTCTCTTCTCTTTCAAAGTCAAGCTCAGAACCAGCTGTTCGCACTACACATATACAGTGGGGCAAAAAAGTATTTAGTCAGCCACCAATTGTGCAAGTTCTCCCACTTAAAAAGATGAGAGAGTTCTGTAATTTTCATCAGAGGTACACTTCCACTATGACAGACAAAATGAGAAAAAAAATCCAGAAAATCACATTGTAGGATTTTTAATGAATTTATTTGCAAATTATGGTGGAAAATAAGTATTTGGTCAATAACAAAAGTTTATCTCAATACTCTGTTATATACCCTTTGTTGGCAATGACAGAGGTCAAAAGTTTTCTGTAAGTCTTAGTCTTAGTCGTAGTCGTAGGTTTTCACACACTTGCTGGTATTTTGACCCATTCCTCCATGCAGATCTCCTCTAGAGCAGTGATGTTTTGGGGCTGTTGCTGGGCTACACGGACTTTCAACTCCCTCCAAAGATTTTCTATGGGGTTGAGATCTGGAGACTGGCTAGGCCACTCCAGGACCTTGAAATGCTTCTTACGAAGCCAGTCCTTCGTTGCTCGGGCAGTGTTGTCATGCTGAAAGACCCAGCCACGTTTCATCTTCAATGCACTTGCTGATGGAAGGAGGTTTTCACTCAAAAGCTCACGATACATGTTCTTTGGATGCAACTCAGCATTCTTTGTCCTCCAAACATGACGAGTTGAGTTTTTACCAGAAAGTTATATTTTGGTTTCATCTGACCATATGACATTCTCCCAATCTTCTTCTGGATCATCCAATTGCTCTCTAGCAAACTTCAGACGGTCCTGGACATGTACTGGCTTAAGCAGGGGGACACGTCTCGCACTGCAGGATTTGAGTCCCTGGCGGCGTAGTGTGTTACTGATGGTAGGCTTTGTTACTTTGGTCCCAGCTCTCTGCAGGTCATTCACTAGGTCCCCCGTGTGGTTCTGAGATTTTTGCTCACCGTTCTTGTGATCATTTTGACCCCACGGGGTGAGATCTTGCATGGAGCCCCAGCTCGAGGGAGATTATCAGTGGTCTTGTATGTCTTCCATTTCCTAATAATTGCTCCCGCAGTTGATTTCAGGCCTCTCTCATCTTTTTAAGTGGGAGGACTTGCACAATTGGTGGCTGACTAAATACTTTTTTTACCCCACTGTACATAATGTCCCACTGGTCACAGACGTCATTACAACGTCTATTCCACGTTGGTTCATCGTAATGCATGCCCTGTAACTCTGTCTCTGGCCGTATTCTGACTCATCAACCTTTTCAGTGGTTGACTATTGATGTGACATTGTGACGAAGAACAGGACAGGTTGCTCTTTTGATGCTTTGTCTTCTGTATGTGCTAAGCTTGGTATGGAAGTGGAACAGCAAGAGAGAAAGGGACTGAAACGAGAGATAGATAAAGAGAGAGAGTGAAACGAGAGATAGATAAAGTGAGAGAGTGAGAGGAAAGACAGAGACCTCCTACTAGGCCGGAGATGGTGCGGTATTACCGTCTGTTGGATTTGCGTTTAGGTTGTGAGTGCAAAGGAAATGTGTGTGTGTGATTACAGGAATGTACTGTGTGAGGGCAGAGTGTGTGTTTTGGATGCGTTGCTTGCTTAGTCGCTTGTGTTTTTGTGTGCGTGTTTTTGTCGATTGTGTATGTGACACGGGTGTGTGGGTGGTGTTTAAACAGGAAATTAGGAGAGTGTGTCTGCTTCATGGCTTCATGTTCAGGTGGGAGGGATTAGACACACACACACACAAACACACACACACACACACACACACACACACACTGAATGGGCATTGTAATGCTAATCCAGGTTTAGTCTCAACATGTCTTTTTCTTATCAACAGAAGTTATTGCTTCTGTAGACAGACCAATGTTACTAGGCTGTTATGGCATAGAATGACTTGATTGAATGTACAGGAGACATTATAGTAAGTACTGGTAGATACACATTCTGTTATGTCCATGGGCATCTAGAACAAGTTGGGCTTGCAGACAAACACATGTACACACACACACAGACACACAGAGACACACACACAAAGGGCAGTAATCCCCCTCGACATGCCATGGATTTGGGCAAAACAGGGATTTTCTTCTTCAAAGGGCAAGGACCACCCATCGGAACACCGGAACAATGGTGGCGGGAGCGCCGGAAGCTTCACACACAGACACACAGACTAACCGCCCTCCTCGGCTTCTAGGATATTGAGGATTTGGGGGTTATTGTAAAGGCCAGTATAGAGCACATTCCACTGTATCTAGTCAAGCACAAGTCCCTTCAGACAGCAGATCACTCCCCTTAACTAACCCTGTTAGCACTGGGTCTGTAATAAACCACACACACACACACACACTGAACAGTGAGGGAGGAAATGAGAGGGATAAAGGGAGGCTGAGGGATGGAGAGAGAGAGAGATGGAGAGGGAGGGAGGGAGGGATGGAGAGAGAGGGAGAGAGATGGAGAGGGAGGGAGGGATGGAGAGAGAGTGCCTCTGCAGTGTGTCTTTTGGGAGGAGAATGTAGTGCAGGGCTGCTTAGACAAGCTTTAGACTTATAAGTGTTGTGCATGATTTCGGGTGTGTTTTACTGTGTGTGTGTGTACATGTGTTTTTATTTGATTACTTCTTTTGAACTGAAACACAGAGAAGGCTTGCTGCTTTGTGCGGGTGATTCACAGGGAAATTTAAACTATTTGTTGCTTGAAAGCTGCTTTTGAAATCTAAGACAAAAGCTGGGAAGAGATGGTTGCTAACAACAGCAGACAGTGCTCCGCTGCCTGCATATTTGGATTAGTCTCTCTGCCTCTTTCTTTCTCTCTCTCACTCTCTCTCGCACCTTCCTTTCTCTTTTCCAAAAGCATCGCGTTCGTCTTTCTCCATCTACTTTTGTGTTTGAGTGAATGATTGTGTCCAACGTGTGTGCTTTGGGTATGTGGGAGAAAGACTGTATTGTGGAATGGTGATTTGAGCGTTGCTACGTTGATCCACTGTGCCTTTATGTAGATTATGTTTGATAAAGAGACACGCACGGCCTGCTTTGACTCATTGGAAGAACACAATGTTTTGATCACTGGTGGTGTTCATAAAGTACATGGGACCAGGAGCTTTTCCTGGTAAGGTCATGTAGTCAGGAAACGTGGCCATAATCCTAGTCATACAATATGCAGATTCAGTCTTTCACAGAACATGATTTAAAATGTCACCCATAAAACTTGAATTAATGGAGGTGGATGCGGAAGCGTGTTTATTGAACGAGGTATGTTTCACTCCAGTCAACCTAACTCCACTCCTAACTGAGGGCCAGTGAACGTATTTGATGGATTTTATCCGGTCACATCCTATCTAGGGTAACAGGGGTGCAATTAAATGCTTTGGCCACTGCAGTGAAGAAGCTCCAAATCGCCAACGTCTTTAACTTAGGCTTTTTGACAGCCTCTATCTGATCATCTGCAAATGGGACATCAGGCTTGCAGTGTTCTGTGAGTTCCAACTTCTGCTGTTGTCCTTTCTCCAGGGGTATCTGCAGGCTTATCGTCTTTAAAAGGACATTTCAAAATTGTTCATCTTCATATTCATTATCTCCAGCACCACCCCAACATCAACAGATGTGAAAATTGCACGTTTTCTGGTAAAAGGGGAAGATAAGTGTTTCCAATGGCAATGCCTACTCATAATTGGTTAAAATCACACGATGCAGACCGAAGAGGTAATTGGAAATCTTCCTCTTATCTTTTTTTCCACAAAACATAGAAACGTGCCATTTTCACATATGTTGATGTTGGGGTGGTGCTGGTGATGATGAAAATTAAATGTCCCTTTAAGTCATCAGATGAACTGAAGCTCCTAACATTGTCCTCTGGCTGCAGGTCTTGGCGTCTCAAAGCAACCAGAAGTTCTTCTTTAAAGGAAAGTCATTGAGTACACTTCCTTCTGATCTCTTCCCTCACTACTTTTACAAAACTGAGCCAGCGTTCCGTGCCAAACTTCCATGTTGGAATCTGAACAAGAAGACCCTGCTCCTCTGATAGGCATCTACATCATTCCTTAATGGAGCTGACGATTTATCTATATCTGTGAGATGGAGCCAGCCATGCCGTCGTGTAGATCTGTGAGATGGTTCATCCCCGCTGCAAAATGCCACATGTCCCTGAACACCTTTTTCAGGGTCAGCTGGATGATGCAGGCTGATGATGATTTCTCAGGCTGGACTTCAATCTTTTTGAAGGATGTCACTTCTCTCTTGAGTGGAACTGTGAATACCGGCCAATCCATGTTGGTGTTTGGGAACCCCATGTTGGTGTTTGGGAACTCTGGGGCCTTGGTTGGCTTCTGAAATTGGCTCTGTTATGAAGAGTTCAGGATTTTGTTTTTATTGGCTAGAAATAGCACTTGGGTTGTCTGTCAGTAAAGGATGAAGATAGATACAGTGGCTTGCAAAAGTATTCACCCCCTTGGCATTTTTCTATTTTGTTGCCTTACAACCTGGAATTAAAATTGTTTTTTTGGGGGGGGTTTGTATCATTTCATTTACACAACATGCCTACCACTTTGAAGATGCTAAATATTTTGTCTTGTGAAACAAACAAGAAATAAGACCAAAAAAAACTGAAAACTTGAGCGTGCATAACTATTCACCCACCCAAAGTCAATACTTTGTAAAGGCACCTTTTGCGGCAATTACAGCTGCAAGTCTTTTGGGGTATGTCTCTATAAGCTTGGAACATCTAGCCACTGGGATTTGTGCCCATTCTTCAAAGCAAAATTGCTCCAGCTCCTTCAAGTTGGATGGGTTCTGCTGGTGTACAGCAATATTTAAGTCATACCACAGGTTCTCAATTGGATTGAGGTCTGGGCTTTGACTAGGCCATTCCAAGACATTTAAATGTTTCCTCTTAAACCACTCGAGTGTTGCTTTAGCAGTATGCTTAGGGTCATTGTCCTGCTGGAAGGTGAACCTCTGTCCCAGTCTCAAATCTCTGGAAGACTGAAACAGGTTTCCCTCAAGAATTTCCCTGTATTTAACGCCATCTATCATTCCCTCAATTCTGACCAGTTTCCCAGTCCCTGCCGATGAAAAACATGGTGTTCTCGGGGTGATGAGAGGTGTTGGGTTTGCGCCAGACATAGCGTTTTCCTTGACGGTCAAAAAGCTAAATATTAGTCTTATCTGACCAGAGTATCTTCTTCCATATGTTTCGGGAGTCTCCCACATGCCTTTTGGCAAACACCAAAAACAATTCTTGAACAATGGCTTTTTTTCTGGCCACGCTCTGTGGAGTGTATGGCTTAAAGTGGTCCTATGGACAGATACTCCCATCTTTGCTGTGGAGCTTTGCAGCTCCTTAATGGGTATCTTTGGTCTCTTTGTTGCCTTTCTGATTAGTTTTGGTGGGCGGCCCTCTCTTGGCAGGTTTCTTGTGGTGCCATATTCTTTCCATTTTTTAATAATTTATTTAATGGTGCTTCGTGGGATGTTCAAAGTTTCAGATATTTTTTTATAACCCAACCCTGATCTGTACTTCTCCACAACTTTGTCCCTGACCTGTTTGGAGAGCTCCTTGGTCTTCATGGTGCCCCTTGCTTGGTGGTGTTGCAGACTCTGGGGCCATTCAGAACAGGTGTATATATACTGAGATCATGTGACAGATCTTGTGACACTTGGATTGCACACAGATGGACTTTATTTAACTCATTATGTGACTTCTGAAGGTAATTGGTTGCACCAGATCTTATTTAGGGGCTTAATAGCAAAGGGGGTGAAAACATATGCACACACCACTATTCCGTTGTTTGTTTGTTTCATTTCACCTCACTTTACCAATTTGGTCTGTTTTGTTTATGTCCATTCCATGAAATCCAAATAAAAATCAATTTAAATGACAGGTTGTAATGCAACAAAATAGGAAAAACGTCAAGGGGCATGAACACCTTTGCAGGCACTGTACTAAAGGCATTGCTCTATTTATCTGTTCCTGAACACGTTCCACTATTTCTATGGCTACACATTGTGAACATTTATTGTAACCATAGAAAAATTAGAATTGTAATTATATGATTGTTAAAAATGGGTTATGACCCTTCTTTGTTAGGTGTACATTAGGCCACACATTTTTTGCTGTTATATCATGCCAGTATGTAAACTTGCCTTTGTGGTGCAAAAATCGTTGTAAGATCATTCTTATGGTTTAGGTTATTTTGTTGTTTCCATAAGTAAGAAAAACTCAAATCAAGGTCCATAAAGTTTATTAACATTTTGTCTAGCTGTACAATAACCCTATAAAAAAGTGTTACATTCAGCCTAGCTAGTTCTTCCTCTTTTCCACTCAAGGATTTTCGGGTTCCTCCATTTCTCCTACCCCCCCCCCCCCCCCCCCCTTCTGTCTCTCTGGATGCTGTCACTGTTCTCTGACTGGCTGTTGTGACAGAGCCGTCTCTTGATTTGGCAGCCTCTGCTAAAGCTGAGTTTAATTACTCCTTTTCAGCTGCACGACACACACACACACACACACACACACAGCATGCCACATCGTTCTCGCAGTAATTGTCAAAAAATGCACAGTGATTGAAGTCTCCATCAACCGTGCTACCTGACAAACGGCGAAGCATCTCACGTCTCGTAGACAAAGAAGACCCCCAGATTTGTCATGGTTTTTCACAAGTTTTTTTTCATCAATCCTTTGAAAACATTAGGGGATATGTAGATGTGTGTGTTGGCCTGCCAGTGTTTGACAGGCAGCACGGATCGAATAGCCAATTAAAGAGGAGGAGTTACAGTACACGATTATTGACTGAGTTTGGATGAAGGGTCCATTCTATGACAAAGATGCTCAAGCAATGGCTCATGTAGAAAATAGTTATTCAGATAGAATATGTTTGTTATTTACTATAGACCTAAAATCATTTTATTTATAATATTCCTAAAATCAAAACAATGACTATATTCCTAAAATGCTAAATAATGAAATAACTGTATTGAAAGTTCCGTGAAATATTTCCTTTCCTATTCCTTTGTTACCTGTGATTAATGGAACTGTGACTGTCAGATAAGAGATGTCTTTGTGAGAACGAACAAAGCAAATTTGATTGTTGACACTATTGCAACTTAGATGGATCGGAGCTAGTAAGACCTATGACCTATGACAGATGAGACAAAAAGAAAGAAATTCCGTTTCAATTAAATTCTCTTTTTCCATTGGAGTTTGGTACTCTGTTGCACCTGTAGAAGTTTGTTGAATGGGTGTGGACTACTTTTGAACTGATGGTCCATTTCCTCCTTTCTCTCCTCTCCCTCCCAGGCACCTTGCCCTACGACATAAAAATAGTGATTGCGGGGAACCATGAGTTGACCTTTGACCAGGAGTTCATGGCTGACCTGATCAAGCAGGACTTCTACTACTTCCCGTCGGCCTCCAAGCTGAAACCAGAGAACTACGAGAACGTCCAGTCCCTGCTCACCAACTGTATCTACCTGCAGGACTCAGAGGTCACTGTACGAGGCTTCCGTATCTACGGCTCCCCCTGGTGGGTGACTCTGTAACTGCAGTATACCTGATAGTTGACAACACTCCTACTACTTGATCTATTTCTATCTTATCAATCTTCTCTCACAACCATTTTGTCCTTCTTCTCCACTTACTTTCCTGTCAGTCATTCACTCACCCTCCCCTCCACACACTTCCTCCCATGCTCTTTTTTTCATTGGCTACCTCTAGCTATGGTTCCTTCTTCTCTTTCTCACTGCCTCCCTCCCTCTCTCCTCTCCTGTTCTCTCTCTCCCTGGTCAGCTCCTGTGTGTGTGTGGTGCTGGTTTACCAATGCCCCATAATGCAGTATGTGTTTTTGGTGAGGGGCACCAGAGGCAGTGTGCAGGCACTGGGATGGGTGTGGGGACCCCTGTGCTAGGTAATTGGTTTGCTGAGATAGTGGGGTCCCTTGAGTTAGAGGAATAGCCGCTATCGAGAGATGCCTCAAGTGTGTTGAGAGGGCGAGAAGGCGGAGAGAGAGGAAGGAGGGATGGGGGGAGAGAGGGAGAGAACTGAAGACAGAGGGGGTGAGAGGAAGAATGGTGCACAAAGCTTCAATTCAGTAACACCGGCCGGGCTTGGCTGGTGCAGTAGGCTTGCTACAGAAGGCAGATTAAATAATGTGTGTGTGAGTGTGTGTGTGTGTGTGTGTGTTGCAGCAGCCCGAGGCTCTGTTCCTCCAGCACAGAGGGACTCCAGCTGGAGGCGCCGTGTGTTCCCCTCTCCACACTGTCTGCTCCCTCTATCTCTCTACCTCTCCTCATCCCTCTCTCTCTCTCCCTCAATCCACCTGTCTGTCTGTGCGCTCCACATGTCGCTGGCTCGGCAGTGGGAGCACGGGGGAACACGGGGGAACGAGGATGTCTCTGTCTCTCTCTAATCTCTGTCAGAAGCAGTGGGACAGCGCCTGCTTTACCCGCTCCAGTCCCATCTCCATGGTGATGCCAGACTGGGACTGCTTTATGGCCCGTGATCGGCCTGTACTGTAGCCTCGGGGTGGTGGGAGGAAAGAAGCCTCTCTGCCTGTCTGTCTGTGTCTCCTGCCCTGATGAGTCATCTGCCCTGAATGAACTGTAACCGCACAGTCGTTCTCCCCTCTGCTCCAGTCGTTCTACCCTCTGCTCCAGTCGTTCTCCCCTCTGCTCCAGTCGTTCTCCCCTCTGCTCCAGTCGTTTTCCCCTCTGCTCCAGTCGTTCTCCCCTCTGCTCCTGTTGTTCTCTGCTCCTGTCGTTCTCCCCTCTGCTCCTTTCGTTCTCCTCTCTGTTCCAGTTGTTCTCCCCTCTGCTCCAGTCGTTCTCCCCTCTGCTCCAGTCGTTCTCCCCTCTGCTCCTGTCGTTCTCTGCTCCTGTCGTTCTCCCCTCTGCTCCTGTCGTTCTCCTCTCTGCTCCTGTCGTTTTCCCCTCTGCTCCTGTCGTTCTCCCCTCTGCTCCTGTCGTTCTCTGCTCCTGTCGTTCTCCCCTCTGCTCCTGTCGTTCTCCCCTCTGCTCCTGTCGTTCTCTGCTCCTGTCGTTCTCCCCTCTGCTCCTGTCGTTCTCCTCTCTGTTCCAGTCGTTCTCCCCTCTGATCTAGTCATTCTCCCCTCTGCTCCAGTCATTCTCCCCTCTGCTCCCTTCACCCTCCCTCCATCTCCCTTCTTCCCCTTATCTTTCCCTGTCTCATTTCCTCCATTCTTCTCCCTCAATCCCCTCAGCAATCACTATTCCACAAAGCCCTGCTCCAAGCCCATATCTCTCCTTCTTCCCATCCCTCCATCCATCTTTACTTCTGTTCTGTCATCCTTCAATCACTCGTTCTTTCTTCTATCGCTCCATCCATCCCTCTCTCCTCATGGGGGTCTGATTGCATGTGGCTCGCAGCATGGTGCTTTCTTGTCCGTCCCATGTCTCTGTCACAGACACACACACACACACACACAGCTCCACAATCCCTATCCCTACCCCCCAGTCTCCAGCCAAAATTAGATCCGAACATAGCATGCTGCATCCTACCCAAATCCTAACAATTTGTCATTCTCTGAAATGTGGAATCAAAAGGACAGCATGGGGGAGCAGTTGTGTGTGTGTGTGTGTGTGTGTGTGTGTGTGTGTGTGTGTGTGTGTGTGTGTGTGTGTGTGTGTGTGTGTGTGTGTGTGTGTGTGTGTGTGTGTGTGTGTGTGTGTGTGTGTGTGTGTGTGTGTGTGTGTGTGTGTGCCTCTGTTCCTGTTCTGACGGTAATGCAAGTTTATAAGTCATTTGTCATGGGCGTATCGCAAAGCCACCCCACGTCTCGGAGCTAAAGGGACATGGAGGCAGAATGGAAGGTGCGTGTGTGTGTGTGTGTGTCTATGATGGAGGTAGAACAGAAGAGCCCCGAACCATAGTCTAACAGTAGTGTGGGAGGCATGGGAATTAGCCACAGTGGTCGTCTTTTCAAAGCCCAAACGAGGCAGAGCCGCTACACACAACACAAGCACAGAAACACAGCGGAACGATGGAGAAGGAGGAGAAAGTGGAACGAGTGAGGGGAGTTTTAATGTAGACCTGCTCAACTGTGTTTGGGATTTTATTCATTTCTTTTTTTGAGTGTGTCTGAGAGGGCAGAGGTGGCAGCATTAGTGTAGTCTACAGCTGTGTGTGCGTGTGTGTGTCAGAATGTATGAGGTCTCGGGAACACATGTTTTGCTTTACACGGGGGAGAGAGAGCTCCTCGCTTCACTGCAGACTTCCAATGTAGCTAATCACATGGCTAATTAAGGAGATCACAACACTGTGGTGTGTGTGTGCGTGTGTGTGTGCCCTGCTGGTATAGCCAAGAAGTGAACTATAAATGATGTAGCCTATTTAAATGATTAGCAGAGACTGCGTGGGCCTGATTAATTTCATCGTAAACCAGTCCCTTAAACGATTAATTGAATTGGGATTCAGTGGTAATCTCCACACACCAATGATTCAATTCATCGTAAACCAGTCCCTTAAATGATGAATTGAATTGGGATTCAGTGGTAATCTCCACACACCAATGATTCAATTCATCGTAAACCAGTCCCTTAAACGATGAATTGAATTGTGATTCAGTGGTAATCTCCACACACCAATGATTCAATTCATCGTAAACCAGTCCCTTAAACGATTAATTGAATTGTGATTCAGTGGTAATCTCCACACACCAATGATTCAATTCATCGTAAACCAGTCCCTTAAACGATGAATTGAATTGTGATTCAGTGGTAATCTCCACACAGCAATGATTCAATTCCATGTAAACCAGTCCCTTAAACGATGAATTGATTTGGGATTCAGTGGTAATCTCCACACCGATGATTAAATTCAACACAACTGTGTCGCCCTCACCTTGATCATGGACTGACCAATGAATGATCGGCCTTGTAGCTAAAAATGTCATTTTAAACATGTTCTTTCTACAGCTTTAGTTCCACATAGATCCTCTGAGTATTTCACTCTCTCTTCACTGGTTTTCTCAGAGGAGCTTTGCGCTTCTTTTGGACTCGGCAGGGAGGTTGGAACACCAATGAGAGAGAGATATAGCAGGGAGATAGGAATGTTATTACAGAGAGGAGATAGTAAACGGGAGAGGGTGTAGAAAGAAGGTAAGAGAATGGTGTAAAGAAAGAGATGTAGAGATTGAGAGGCAGGAATGGCGAAAGGAGCGCGGGAAAGGGGGAGAGGTGGAGAAGAGGGGGGTGGAGAGAGTAACAGAGGCCTTATAGCGGCCCTCTCTGTGGAGTTAACTCTAAGTGTTCATAATGACCGTCTCTGAGGACGGCAGACACAGACACACACACACACATCTGAAGAGCGACGGGAGAGAGAGAGGGGGAGGACAGAGGAGAGAAATCAGGAGCTGTTTCTTGATTGGGGATTGGTGGGATGAGGAAAGGAGAGACTTAAAAAAAAAAAAAAATGAAACAGGAGAAATGTATCTGCTCCCCACTGCTCTCCGAACGGAATAATTAAGCACGGAGATGCAAAAGACTCCTTAATTAGATTTTTTAATTATTTAGGATTTCACTTCTTTCTATAGTGGCCCAATTAAGAAAGCTCATCAGAAAAACTAAAGAGATGAAGAGAGTCTTCTCCTCTTCCTCTTCCTCCCCCTCTGCTTTCTTTGATTCATGGTGAGGGACAGAATACCTGCTCCCACTGTTTTGAAAACTTCTCTGATGAAGGAGGGATGGCAAGAAGGAGAGATCTCTTTGCGCTCTGTTTTTAATGAACAGGTGTTGTGATGTAGACTGAGAGGAGGGGTGGAGAGTGGCGGGGGGAGAAAGAGGGAGAGAGGGACAGAATACTCTGAGGGGTTGTTAAATAGCAGGATTCTAATGATCATGTAGAAATGATGAAGGTAATTTGACCTCTTTGGAAATAGTATATGAGTTCTAACTGTTACTGTTGAACAGCTCTTACAGGATATAACGAGAGAGAGCGGGGGAGAGAGAGCAGGGGAGACTTGTCGTCCTGCCCTGTGGGAAACAGCTATCTAGCTACAGTAGTGTCTTGTGGTGGGTGTTAATTTTCTAGGACTGCTCACCAGAGGCCTTGCTAAATTAACATCTGATGTGCTCAGAGACTGTCCCAAAAACCCTGGAGCCCTGTGCTCTACCCCTCCTTCTCTCTCCCTCCTCTTTTCTTCTTTCTCTCTTGTTCGTCCACATCGCCTGTTTCCAGTGGTTGAGGTGTATTCCCCAAGTGGGACAGTGAGGTAGCCTGTGATGAACACTGAGTAGTAATAAACGGCCACTTAAGGTTTGGAGGGGAAAAGGGAGAGAAAAACTACCTTCTTCAGCACTTGTAGATTCTCTTTGTTATTTAATCTCTTTCCTCTATTCTCTTTCTCTAAGTGCTGTCAGTCTCTGTCCCTGCCGGTGAGTAAACACACTTATGGTGAGGCGTTAAGAAGGGAGGGAGAGAGAGAATGAACGAGGGAGGAGAGGAGGAGAAGGCGTTTAGTGTGTCTTTTTCCTGTGGGGATTTCTCTTTAAATTACCTGTTAAATGGCCTCAAGAGGAAGGCATGTGTTTGTGTGTGTGTGTGTGTGTGTGTGTCTGTTTGTGTGTGTCTGTGTGTGTGGTGCTGTAGGCCATCCTCTTTGGTTACAACACAAATGCTTCCCCTCCAAGGCATGTGAGCTTCATAATACATTTTAATTAAAGTGATTCTGTCTGTATGTTCTCCCTCTTCTACTCTCTGTTTCTTGCACACACACACAGATATAGTGTTGTTCTCAGCGTATAGTTTCTCCCTTGCGGTCTCAGCCGGGTCAGGCAGTGAGCAGTCACTGGTCAGTGTCCTTGTTGACCACAATTAGACCACATAGTCAGAACCAGTCTAGAGGACCAGGAATGCTTGTCCAAAAAGTCATCAGGGGTGTGAGTGGGGTTGTATGATGCTTTGAGTGTTTGTGTGTGTGGGGTGATTTCTTCCCCCTTACGGTGTCTCTGTCCTCTATATCAGACCCTTCTGCTGTGCTGGCACGCGTGCTGCCATGATGCCCAGCACTGGTTCAGAACAGGGGTCCCTCTTCACCCCCACCTGCCATATTTTCACCCCACCCTCTACCATCCCATCAACCTCCATCTTTGGCAAATCAGTGTGTTTCCCTATGCACAGGAGACTGGTGGATGGGAGGGAGGGAGGGAGCAACAGTAGAAGGCCCTCCTTTTTCTTTTCCTTTCTTTCCTGTTCTTCTCCCTCCCTCTGTCCACCGGAGAACTTTGAAATAATTTGTGTCTCGTGGGTTTTTACACATTCTAATTTCCAACTAAATGGGACATCTGTTTGAGAAAGGGAAGATTTGCCACGGTTGCCAAGGCAACTATCACTCTGAAGGAGTTGGAAAAAAGAAGTCCAACAGCTTTTCTGGACAGAATTAGACTGTAGTGGATGTAGCTAACGCACATTATCCCTCCAAGACAAACACAGCTTAGACACATGCTAGTTCCTCTGTCTTTCTCTCTCTGTCACTCGCCCTCTTTCTCTCTCGCTCTTTCCCTCCTCCCCTCACTTTTTGCCTCATCCCCCTTTTTCTCTCCCCCTCTCTCCCTATCTCTTCTCCCCGCTCCCTCCCTATCCCCCCCCCCCCCCCCCCCCCCACAGAATCATAAGAAGAAAAAGATACGCGTCACATTGAGATCTGCCACCAATTAAAAAGGAAAGCCCCTCCCCCATCTCTCCACTCTTTCCCCCGTCTCCCCCACTGCCGTCTCAACTGTCTCTCCTCCTCTGTGAAGCCACCTCTTCCTCCATGGTAATTGGTCATTATTTAGAACAGGAAGGGACAAATGTGCTTCCCTAGCACTTCTAAATGCTATTTAAATGGGAATTCATTATGTTCTACGCTAACAGGGTTAGCGCCTAGCGCCACGGCTGTTATTAGGGAAATGTGGAAATGAGACAAGCAGGCAGGCGGCAGTCTAGGCTCAACCATGGGAATCAAAATACGACAAAGACCTGTTGTGACACTCTACAGAGGTGTGTTTGGAATGGAGTCAGACTAGACCGTGGATGATGGGCGTATGGGGAGGTATGGACACAGGAGAACGTCTAGGAGGGCTAGTGTCAGGTATAAGAGGCTAGAGATGTCCGATATTTTACTCAACCTGTAGCTTACTTCAAAGTGGTTAGTGTGCATTGGACCTTATGACCATGTTGACCCATATCAGTGTTAACCAAATGGGAGGTCAACTCATGGCTTTAACATCATGAGTGCCGGCTTGAAACAAGATCCCTACTTTAAGCATTAGGCGGGTCAACGCAGAGACAAATCTTTAAGGGGAACCTTTCTGGCATATTTGGGTGTATTCTGTTCCTCACTCTGCCCCCTCCCCTCTTTCTTTCTTGGCCCTCCTCTGTCCTCACCCCCCCACCCCCACCCCCCCTCCCCCCAAAGCCTGCAGGGTTTGGACCCCTCTCTCCATTGCCGCTCCAGGCACCTCCATATGACACAGCTCTCACCCACCTGCTCTCATCACACACACACACACACACACACACACACATACTGGGCTGCTGCAGCTTTCCTCCACCTGCTGCAACAAGGGAGGTTTACACGATGTTGGAAGCAGGCGCTGCCTACACCCCTACCTCTCCACACACACATGCTGCTGACATACACACACATTGAACACACACACATTGAACACACACACACACGTACTTCCACAGAGAGACTCTCTTCCTCATCCCCTTAGTCTTTCTTTGTCTTCCAATCTTCCTGTCTCTGTCTGTTTGTCCGTCGGCCTCTCATTTCTCCCCCCATGCTTCTCTTCTTCTCTCATTCTCTCCTTCCTTTCTCTCTTTCACACTTTTCTGTCAAGTGTATCCACTTTGCGAGAAGACGTAGGTGGCGGCATGTGGACGTCCACATGAATCCCCCCCCCCCACCCTAGCGGCAACGTTAGTGCAACATTAGTGTAACGTGTCTCTGTGCATCCTGTGAGATCAGCATCCGACGGGAGCTCATTATCGCTGGGCATGAAGTCGTCTGTCAGGACCCAGCAGATTTGTCATCTCTCAGTACCTCGCACTACCCATTCAGGGATAGGGGGAGGAGAGGGAGAGGGAGAGAGGAGGGGGGTCTTTGATCGGGGTAGTTGGCTACAGAATCTGGAGAAACTCACAGGGCATTTCATGACCGTCGCACTGTAACTATTCCTGACAGTGCATGTCATAGGGATCCATGACAGATGTGTCATAGTGTGACTACGCGTCTTAATATTGGAACCTTGTGAGGACAAGGTGACATAATTGTGTTTACTGCATATTGCTTGAGATTGTATCGGCAACTGTGTTGTAACTTATAAATTCATGGTAAAAATACTTATTTTGAAAAAGGGCAGTAAATTGCTGAAACATTGTCAATAGAAGCGTTCTTTCCTCCTCGTTCTCTCGGGTTAATACGGTAAGAAATGCTTTTAGCCTGATTTAGTTTCAGAGCTTCACTTTCTGTTTTATGGTGCGATGTAAAACACCAGAAATATTAGTGATAATACGATAGTGAATGACCCAGATGTCATATTCTGCCGTGTAGCCCGAAGTTCCTGCAAAGTCCTGTGTATGTTTAACTACTAGTAGTCTTTCTTAAGTCCCACTTTATTGCATGTCACTGATGTAGATTTGACGTGTGGGCAGATGTACAATTATGAAGCGTAAGCTATAGCACAGGTATAGGAGAGACGTGTGTGAGAGGCTCAGTCCCTGATCAAACACGGTTTCCTCTGAGATTCGGAGATTCTGACTGGGCTAGTTTCTGCTGATCTGTACTTTTCTGTTTCTAAAAAAAAAATTTTTTAGGGGGGGGAGAGGCACGGAGGAGAGGGGGGAGAGGCACGGAGGAGAGGGGGAGAGGCACGGAGGAGAGGGGGGAGAGGCACGGCGGAGAGGCACGGAGGAGGGGGGGGGAGAGGCACGGCGGAGAGGCACAGAGGAGAGGGGGAGAGAGGCATGGCGGAGAGGGGGGGAGCGGCACGGAGGAGAGGGGGGGAGAGGCACGGAGGCGAGGGGGGAGAGGCACGGCGTAGAGGGGGGGAGAGGCACGGCGTAGAGGGGGGGAGAGGCACGGAGGAGAGGGAAGCGAGGATGGACAGGGATGCGTTTGTCTTTTCTGACATCAAACTTGATTACAGAGGAAGAGCAGCATGCAGGAGGGAGAGGAAGAGTGACAGAGGAAGAGAGGAGAGCAGGAACAAGAGACACATCTATTCATCTGTCACTAACCTTACGCATCAGTCCCTCTGTTGCCCTCTCTCTCTCTCTCGCTCTCTCTCTCTGTGTCTGTCTCTCATTTCTCTTTCTTTAGCTATCTGGTGGTATATCTGTATCACTCTTTTTTCCCATTTCTAATTCTTCCTTCTCTTTTTTGTCTTTGTCTATCTGTCTCTCCTTCTCCCTACAGTATATCATATATTTATTTTCCCCCTATTTTTTCCTCTCCTAATTCCCTCCACCCCTCATCGTTCCCCTTTAGAGGAAGTCTGCCTGCGTTTTATTAAATGCGGGAATCATCAGTCTATAGGGAGACTGAGACCTGCCAGGTGTGTGTGTGTGTGTGTGTGTGTGTGTGTGTGTGTGTGTGTGTGTGTGTGTGTGTGTGTGTGTGTGCGTGCGTGCGTGCGTGCGTGCATGTGAGTGAGTGGGCGAGAGTGTTTGTGCATGCGAGTGTGTGAAAGCGTGTTTGTGCATGCTAGTGTGTGAGATCGTGTGTGCATGCGAGTGTGTGTGCATGTGAGTATGTGATCGACACGGGGCGGTGGGAACAATGTTTCAGCATTTCACCAAACAAGCAGAATTAATGACACAGTGGAGGAGTAGATATGAGAGAGAGAGAGGTGGGAGCTCTGGGATTTATGGGGGGGGGGGTAGTGGTTGGTTTAGACAGCAGCTGCGCTTCATTGATGGGGCTCGCTGTGGGAATGGATGAAACCAGCTTGATTTGACAAAGAAATGTAGATTCTCGAGAGAAATGTACAGGCAGCTTCACATCTGTATAATATTGTTGTGTGCTGCTGCTAGTTTAATAAATATGAGTTTTTTTATTGACAGAATATATGCTCTCATTTGAGAAAACCCTATAAGAACACACGTCTGGCTTTAAACCTAACATTGAAGGTGGTGGGGGTTCTTGGGTTGTGTGCTGCTGCTGCTGATGAGTGTGAAGCTGTAAATGAGCACAGCTGTGAGGCTGACTGCTACTGGTCCAGAGAACCAGGCCTTTCAGACTTCACACAAGACAAGTGTCTCTGTACCCATCACTGTTTTGTTGATGAGGCTTGGTGTCACAGATGGGCTCTGCGACGCCACGTATGTCTGCTCCAGTTTCACCAGAATGGTTGGACACTCTGAGACTACTGCTGTACAGGGGTGTGTCTGTGCATAACAAAATGTGTATATCAGCTCAAAGGGGGTTGTGCAGGTGTGTGTCAGTGTGTGTGTGTTTGTCAGCCCCGGGGCTAGACATTGACTGGTGTAGCTCAGTGACTGTACTGTGTTTAGTGGATGAGAGCTCTGTGGTAGTCCGTCACCTAATCCTCCACCCACCCAGTGTTTAGACCCCCTACTGCGCTCACCGCTCGCCTGCAATTAAGCCATTACAGAGACACACACACAGGCGCTGAGAGGAGGAAAGATGGGAGGAGAGACAGACTACAAAACAACATTGCTTGATTTCCCGTGTGTCAAC
This sequence comes from Oncorhynchus mykiss, assembly GCF_013265735.2. Lineage (NCBI taxonomy): Eukaryota > Metazoa > Chordata > Actinopteri > Salmoniformes > Salmonidae > Oncorhynchus > Oncorhynchus mykiss. The sequence continues at coordinate 27,733,793 of NC_048585.1, read as the reverse complement.
ATATTGTGTGTTCATATTTCTTTCTAACATTTTTGCGTGTGTGTGTGTGTCAGCGTGTCAGCCCGCTTCCTCCTGACCCTGCTGGGTGTTACATACGTCATGCTGAGGGCCAATATGTCCCCAATCTGCCTCTCCACAGAGAGAGGGGAAGTGGGGATGGGGGCAAGTAGAGGTAAAGAGGTGGAGAGGTGAGATTAGACAGGAAGAGAGGGAGGGAGAGAGTGGGTGCTCACTAGAAGACAGAAATATAGAAGGAGGAATAGATGGGTTGAGTTATGGTACACGGATAGATACAATGAAGATGGAGAATGACAGATTAAGTAAGGACATGGGGAAATGAAGAAAGATGGTGACGGGAAGAACAGGAGGGTACGGGGGTGTTGAAGTAAGGACTGTTCTGTAGCTCACACAGGGAAAGGGGGGAGACCTAGTCAGTTGTACAACCGAATGCATTCAACCGAAATGTGTCTTCCGCATTTAACCCAACCCCTCTGAATCAGAGAGGTGCGGGGGTCTGCCTTAATCGACATCATCGGTGCCCGGGGAGCAGTTGTTGGGGGTTAAATGCCTTGCTCAAGGCCAGAACGGCTGATTCGAACCAGCGACCTTTCGGTTACTGCAGGCTGGGCCCTGTCACATTTCTTATCCTCCTGACTGTCAGAGTCAGATATACAGTACTCTGCCTTTCAGCCTTCTCTCTCTCTCCTTCCCCATCTCTTATTTTCCCTCTATCCCACTCCCTTTCTTTCCCTCTCTCCCCCTCTCTCTCTGCATCAGTGTCGGTGTCCGTCCCTTTCCCTATCCCTCTCCTTCCCCTTTTCTCTCCCTCCGTCTCAGTAGTCCTGCTGTGAGGATCAATCTTGCCGGGTGGACTGGCTTGTGTGTGTGTGTGTGTGGTAGTCGTGATTAAACATCAAAGTCTGTACATTAACCATTGTGTGTGGGAGGGAGAATAGTGTGCGCTGAGAAAGGTTTAGAGTTGGGATTAATAATGGAAAAGAGAAAGAAACGTATTTCTCTGTAACATGAAATAGCGTCTTCTTGGAGTCAAACTCTCTCCTGCTTCTCCCATGTACCAGCGCGGGCTATGTGTCTGCAAATTAACTTATAACTGTTCTATTGAAAGATTTGAATCCTATTGTGTGTGAATGGGACACAAGCAGTGTTGATGCTACTTCTTCAACTGACTCATTTTAAAATGGCTCCTCATTGGCTCATGGAGTAGACTTAAACAAAGAGGACAATGGGAGATATCAGACAGTCAGAGGACATAGAGTACCTAGCAGTATTTACTAGTATCTAATACTGACAGAGAGAAGTTCCCTCAGAGTAGAATGTATTGTTTGTGTGTAATTACCCAGGAATAGGAAGCAGTGTTAACAGTCAGTAGCCTGTGTTTGAACTAGCCCACCTAGCCTCCAGGCTAGTGAATGAGTAAATGAGAACAGGAAGGCTGCTAAAAGCATCTCTAAGCAGCTCTGTTGACCTCTATCTGAGCAGTGGCGTCCCAACGGACCTCTCCCACCCCGGAACACTTTTAATTGAAAGAGGCTCTTAACGAGGTTAGGGGGGGGGGGGGGGGGGGGGGGGGTACGGAGACACACGTCAAGTGGTGCGGGGAGGCAGGGGGTTTAATAAGAAAAACTCAGCTCTTAGGAGTGACAAGTGACAGCAATCCCCTTTAGTATTACCCAGATGTGAGCATACATACATGCGTACACATGCACACACATACAGTACACGCACATACACACAGTCTAATAAGAGCACACAAGCGGAGAGTGTGTGTGTGTGTGCGTGTGTTTTCCTCCCCTTCCTTCCAGGCTGTTATTAGGGTCGTTAAGTCGACAGTAGCTCTTAATTAACTCAAGCTGAGGTGATGATGGTGGGGTGTGACTGCATCCACTCTGATTCTCTGAGAAATAACAAACTTGAAATGAACACACACACACACACACTCCTATAGCATACACACATTCATTAGCTGTCTCTCTGGTTGCGCCTCCCTCATCTATTCCGTCTTCCTATTCTGCTTCTCTTCATACTGTCTTGTCAAAAGATAAATAGAGAGAACCCAGACTTGTTCTATACTGTATAGATACCACTCTCTTCTGTGTTTTCTCTCTGTTTTTCTTCACCTCCCTTTCTCTACCGCTCTCTTTTCCCGTCTCACAACATCACTAAAGCAAGCTCCCTCATTCTCTCTTTCGTCTTTTGTCTCTCTTTCTCTATTTCTCACCAAGCCTGTTCCTCTCTAGACCTCAGGATAAGTCTGGAATTGATTTAGATTTAAAATTCCTCTTCTGGCGTGCTGTTTTTCTTCCTAACGACTGTGAAGTTAACCAAAGTGTGTGTGTGTGGTTAACGCCTCGCGCCCCTCAGCACTGCCTGATTCGTTAATCATTCATGGGCTTTCTCCAATGTAATCATTAAGCTTCTGAATGGAGAAACACACACACACACACACACATACACACACTGAAATAGTTACACGCACACATTACTGAGAGTGAGACTGATCCCTTATTTGTTTTCAAACCTTCTATAATATTACCCTGTTAAGTAAAGTGGTGTTTTGGGTTAACCTGACTCAACCTCTCTCTCTCTCTCTCGCTGTCTCTCTCTCTCTCTCTCTCTCTCTCTCTCTCTCTCGCTGTCTCTCTCTCTCTCTCTCTCTCTCTCTCTCTCTGTCAGTCTCTCTCTCTCTCTGTCAGTCTCTCTCTCTCTCTCTCTCTGTCAGTCTTTCTCTCTCTCTGTCAGTCTCTCTCTCTCTCTGTCAGTCTCTCTCTCTCTCTGTCAGTCTCTCTCTCTCTGTCAGTCTCTCTCTCTCTCTCTCTCTCTCTCTGTCAGTCTCTCTCTCTCTCTCTCTGTCAGTCTCTCCCTCTCTCTCTCTCTCTGTCAGTCTCTCTCTCTCTCTCTGTCAGTCTCTCTCTCTCTGTCAGTCTCTCTCTCTCTCTCTCTCTCTCTGTCAGTCTCTCTCTCTCTCTCTCTGTCAGTCTCTCCCTCTCTCTCTCTCTCTGTCAGTCTCTCTCTCTCTCTCTCTCTGTCAGTCTCTCTCTCTCTCTCTCTCTGTCAGTCTCTCTCTCTCTCTCTCGCTTTAGAAAAGGGGGAAAAGAATCACATCAAATGAAAGTAATTTTTACGCCGTTGTTTTTTTCCCAGCGTGCTTTGCTTTGCCCCTAGACGACGCCTAGGGATCCAGCGCTCTAACTCAAACATCTGTTTCCTTCTTTTTCATATCCGTAACAAATAACAAACCTATCTTTAATATGCTGAGCACGTCCCCAATTCTCCTCCCTAACTGCACCAAAAAACGCTAGTTTATTTCTAATCCCTTTCCTGGTCAAATCCTATTCATATCGTGGAGATGTTATCCATAGTATTATGTTCTTTTAGTTTTCGTGTTTAGACTGCAATCAGAAGAATCAGGGTTTTTCCTGGAGTGAAGTTGCACTCTCACAGTTAAATCAGTGTATCTTCCTTTTGCTACTGGGATAAGGATGTTACACTGCTGAGATGTGACATTTTATATGGTCCATGTGCTTATAAAATAATACAGTCAGGTGCACCTTCAGAGTCAGATGAACTCGTGGATACCATTTTTATGTCTCTGCATCCAGTATGAAGGAAGTTGGTGGTAGTATCATGATCCAATGCTAACTAGCATTAGCGCAACGCCTGGAAGTCTATAGGTATCTGCTAGCCGGCTAGATACTTTATAGCATGTGATTTTGGCCCTAGTGGTAGAAAATCCCAGACTTTTAACTTGAGATGAGCTGGAAGTAGGAACAGAAAGAAGAAATGCAAGTATTTACATAATGTACAAACTCACTCTTTTCTCTCTCATTCCCTTCATCTCTATCTCATTCCATCTCCATGTCTCTCTCAATAGCCCCTTAATTCTTTCTCATCTCCCCTTTTCCCTTTCTACCCCCCTTCTCTATCTCTCTGTCTCTCTCTCTTTCTCTTTTTATCGAACCCTCTTAGGGAAATTACAGTCCAATTGCGATTACCAGAGAAAAGTGTTTTTCCTCTTCATCTCTCCATTCAGATATGAAGAGGGGATGGATGGGTTGTGTCTCAAATGCCACTCTATTCTCAATATAGCTCTGGTCAAAAGTAGTGCACTAGGGAATATGGTGCCATTTGGAACCCAGAGGAGACTGGCAGCTCATCTCATTTTAATTGAGACATCCATGTTAAGACGGACATGAATATTTAACCGGCCCAATTAATATGCTAAGGCCAATTTAAATGTTTTAAAATTCACTGTGTAAATTATTGAAATTGCGTTCACTGGGAACTTCAGATGTTTCATAAAGTGTTTAGGCTCTGATGTCCCGAAGTGATGGAATTTTAATGGAGTAGATTCAAGCTGAAATGGGACACCGTTTCCCATGATGCATCTCTCACTCTGTCTCCTTAACCTCTCAGGCAGTGACCCCAGTGTTGGGACCATCACCAAATGTATCCTGCTGTATTATACCACTAGGTCTCTTTAATCAAGTGTGTGTGTACATGTGTGTGTGTGTGCCCCCCCACACACACACTCTCGCTTGCATACATACACAAATGGGCAGGAAATGATAAAACAGCCTCCATCTGACGTTCCACTGAAGCGCCAAGCGACGGACGGCGTGGCGCCGATAAAAGTTGGCTTTTCCAGTGACTGCCCTCTGCAAATTAACAAAAGCCGGCGGTACGAGAGCTAACGGCGCCGTCATCGTGGTTACACACGCGTGGCTCGCCTTACGATACAGAGGAAGATGGATCTGAGGACTCATTGTTAGTGACATGTTAATTTCTCCACCGTCACTCACCCACCAGAGGCGTCCGCTATCAAAGTGAAGGGACACGGACCCAGCCGCCAAGTCCCTCTCTTCCTCTCTCCTCTTTTCCTCTCTTCTCTTTTCCCTTCCCGTCCTGGAAGGCTCCAATGCCGACTGTTGAATCAAGCGGACGTTAATGTTTAATGTTGGGGTTTTATATCCTAGCGCTTTCTGCCTGCTCGTCTACGGTTCTGTCTAATTTATACTATTGCACTTTGTACGTGGCAGCAGTGGTGTTTGATTAAAGTTTGGAGGGAGTTGATTTGATTTGTCAGAGCAGATGATTGAGGTTCAGAGATTAAGTGCCATTTTGGCTATCACACTTAATCTGTCCCCCCGCAGGGTTCTCCCCCCGCAGGGCTCTCCTTTATTAGAGATGATGATCTGATGGGTGATTTTGTTGACAGTGATATGATATACTGTATTAATCTCTCTCTCTCTTTCTCTCTCTTTCTCTGAGCCAGGCAGCCATGGTACTATGGCTGGGGGTTCAACCTGCCAAGAGGTCAGGCTCTGCTGGACAAGTGGAACCAGATCCCCGACTCCACCGACATACTGGTCACACACTGCCCCCCACTGGGTGAGGGAGACATTACACCTGGGGGACACAATCATGAGACATCATCGCACACACGTTACAAACACACGCACATTCACACACGCACATGTGCGCACACTCAGTGCTTTGATAGACTGTCAAATCAGTAATACTTTCTGAATAATCTGTCATTTATTCCTGTTATCATCCTCGTGTAAATATCTACCCACACTTACATATACATTTGCATAACACACGCACACTTTCACAGCTCATCTCCCGCTGCAGCTGGAAGATGCTCAGACGAGTGTGTGTGATTGATTTCTGTGGCTGCTGCGTGGCGTCTCGCCTCTAAACACAGGGAGTTATTTTCCGTTCAGTTTAGCCAAGTGTCTCCAGCTCCCCTCTCCTCATAAGCCACCGGCATATGGAGCAGCTACAGCAGGCCACTAATGCCTATTAGAGGGAGAGACAAAGAGAAGGATAGAGAGGAGAGGGAGAAAGAGGTGGGGAAGAAGGAGAGACAGGTCGAGAGAGAGGAGGCTGGGGAGGAGAAGGAGAGAGAAGGAGGTGGGGAAGAGAAAGATAGAGAGACAGAGGGAAAGAATGGACAGAGAACTACAGAGAGACCGTTGGTCTAGAGAAAGAGGAAGAGAAGGATACAACAGAAAGCGAGGGGCTAGACGTAAAGTGACCGAGTAGAAAGAGTGAGAGGCGCGGTTCGTTCGCACTGCGGCAAAACCCGTCGTCTTTTATGGGGCGCGATAAAGCGATGGAACGGAGATGGAGGAAAGGAGGAATATGGCCTTTTTTTATCTAATGATGAGGAGGAAGATACATAGGAGGAACAAATCTGTATGAAAGCTGTTTACTCACCAGCTGCCTTAAAACAAGCAGAGAATTAGTTGAGTGTCCAGAAATGGAGACAGAGCCATTACTCTTCACATCACAAAAGTCTCCACGGACTTGTAAAGTAGCCCAAAGTGATTTGAGGGTTTTTTGTTGCTGAATTACATTTACTTATTTCGAGCTTTTTACTAGATTTCAAAGCACTTTGTGTCACCCCACTCACCACCAATGTGTGCATGGCACGAGAAAGACCAGTCCTGATAGTGTTTCTATAGACTCAGCGGTATGCTTCCTATAGAAGTGACACTAAATCAGTCTCTCTCTCTCTCTCTCTCTCTCTCTCTCTCTCTCTCTCTCTCTCTCTCTCTCTCTCTCTCTCTCTCTCTCTCTCTCTCTCTCTCTCTCTCTCTCTCTCTCTCTCTCTCTCTCTCTCTCTCTCTCTCTCTCTCTCTCTCTCTCTCTCTCTCTCTCTCTCTCTCTCTCTCTCAAATTCAAATTCAAATTCAAGCTGCTTTATTGGCATGAAAAACATTGTGTCAATATTGCCAAAGCAACAATGTATACAATATACATTGTAACAAAATTATAAATGATAGCAAATAATAATATAAAATGGTAGTAAATAATAATACAAAATTAAATACAAAAATAATAACAATAAAATGGTAACAGTCTACAGTAAACATTAATAATTATAGTAATAACAATAATAGTAATAATAAGTAAGTTACTGTTTACTATGCAGATGTTATTATTCAGTGTCCCTCAGGCTATGGCAGGAAAATACATATTTGGCTGCAAGAGGAGCCATTGCTCCTTCGCCCATGAGTATTCTTAGTTTTTCCTCTGGGTTCAATTTGTAAAAATTTGGAATATATGTAGTCATTTCTGTGAATAATGAATCTCTTTGTGAGGAATATTTATCACAGTAAAGGAGAAAGTGCATCTCTGTCTCTACCTCCCCTGTCATGCAGTGACCACATACACGCTCCTCTTTGGGTAGCCATGTCTTTTTATGTCTGCCGGTTTCTATTGCCAATCGGTGGTCACTCAGCCTGTACTTGGTAAGGATCTGTCTCTGCTTCGTATCTCTGACAGAGTAGAGATAATCAGCCAATTCATATTCTCTGTTTAGGGTCAGATAGCAATTTAGTCGGCTTTGGGATTTTGTTTCGTTTTTCCAGTATTGTAAATATGATTCCTTTGATTGGTTCATAATTTTGCTTATTGGAATTCTTTCTTTTGAAGCAGTGCTGGCGTCAGCTTGGTTGGTGAGATCCAACACCAGCTGACTGAGAGGGCTCGTTTCTGGGCTCAGCTCTTGGGCTTGAAGTGCTTTAAATTGCAGACTCGAATTTGGACTTGAATTTAGATGTAGCCAAAATTTTAATGATCTTTTCTGTATTTTCATTATTACTGGAAAACGGCCCAATTCTGCCCTACATGCATTAGTTGGTGTATTTCTCTGGA